>NC_133620.1:39007589-39307589 GCF_048593235.1 Sminthopsis crassicaudata | reverse complement strand
ACTATTTTTTTCCTACTCTCCACAAAGGTAGAAATTGTAGTCTCCTTTGGATACAGAGTATACCAGATTTCAGATCAGATATCCTTCTATACTACATGTAAGCCAGCTGTACTTATATTGGACAGCTGCTATCTCTATGTGTGAGTATATTCATATATATATATATGTGTGTATGTGTGCATGTATTCACAATGTACATATTGTGTATATATATACATATATATACATATATATATGTCAATGCAAAGTATGTAAGTACAAGGTATAATAAGATTTTTGTTGTTTAGAAATTTTCAGTCACGTGGCATTCTCTGTGATCCCTTTTGGGGTTTTCTTGGCAGAAGTACCAGAGTAGTTTGCCATTTCTTTCTTCAGCTCATTTTACAGGTGAGGAAACTGAGGCAATCAGGACTGAGAGACTTGCTTGGAATCTCACAGCTAGAAAGTGTCTGAGGCTGATTTGAACTCAGGTCTTCAGCAAGATGATGCTGGACTTGGAGTCAAGATTCATCTTTGTGAGTTCAAATTCAGCCTTACACATTTACTAGTTGTATGACTGGGCAAGTCGCTCAATCCTGTTTGCCTCAGTTTCCTCATCAATACAAGAAGAAAATGGCAAACTTCTTCAATATCTCTGCTAAGAAACCCCCAATTAGGGTCATGAAAAGTCAGACATGACCAAATAATAATACAGTTAGTACAGGGTAATTTGGGAGTGGGGAAGACATTTATAACTAGGGGATCAGGACATATCTCACATGGGGGGTGCTGAACTAAGCTTTAAGGGAAGCATAGGATTCTAATAGATAAAGGTAGGGAAGGAGTGGAATCATTGGCAGCATAATGGACAGAGACTTGACTCTGGATTGAGAAGCCCTGGGTTCAAGTGCTCACCACTTATTTATTCCTGGACAAATAATTTAATCTCCATGAGCCCCCACTTCCTCATTTATAAAATTAAAGGATGGATCTAGTTAGGTCTGGAGAGTCATTCTAGTTTTCCATCTATGTCCCAGTCATGGGGGACACTGTTTAAAAGCATAGAGAGGAACTGTCGGATGTGACATACAAAAAAGCCCATTTCCTCAGCTTGAACAATGCATGAAAAGGAGAAATGGACAGATACAGTTGGAAATGTAGATTGGAGTTGGATGGTCAACAATGTTTTGGGGAATTCTTAATCTGGCTCCATTCCTATGACCTTGGGGAAAAAAATCTCTCACCTCTTTGCCCCTTCCTAATCTCCTTTGCTGGATCACCAAATTGCTTCCACTTTCTAGTACCACAGGACACTTTCTTAGCTCCCCTTATCTTCTTTCTTTACAAACTCTTCTTTGTTGGTTTCTTTTTAAGGGGGAGCATTTTTCTTTTTAAAGATTACTGGTTTTTGACATTTTTATAAGATTTGATTTTCACTTTTCTTCTTCTCCTTATCTCTTCTCAAGACAGTAATCAATTTGCTATAAGTTATACATGTGCAATCATATTAAACATTTCCACATTACAAACTCTCCCTTATTAATGTTCTGTTTTTCCATCATGTTTTGTATTGTAATCATTATCTGCCTATGGATGATCCTCATATCCATCTCTATTTCCCATGTTACCAACAGCTTACTCAACATCTGCACTAGCAATCCCAAAGGCACCTCAAAGCAACATTGAAATACCCAAAATAGAGATTTATTTGCTTCCAAACCTATCATTCCTACAAGCTGCTATTTCTGTAAGGGAAAACACCATCCATTCTTCCTGTTACTACTTGACTCCCTCTTCTTCAACTTCACCAAAGCCAATCAGTGGATATACCTTCTCTACTTTTCTTCCTCTATATCTCTCTTATCTGTTTTCTCTCAATCCATAGGATCTCTTTAGGCTTTTAGGCCCTTATTATCTCTCAGATTATTTATTATAATAATCTCATTTATCTCCCTATCTACAGTTCCTCCATTCTCCAATGCATCCTTCATATAGTTATAAAGCTGATTTTTTTTTTTCCTGAGGCAGTTGGGATTAAGTGACACAGCTAGGAAATGTTAAGTGTCTGAGGCTAGATTTGAACTCAGGTCCTCCTGACTTCAGGGCTGGTGCTCTATCCCCTGTGCCGACTAGTTTCCCCTAAAGCTGATGTTCTAAAAACAAATATCTGGGGTTTTCTCCAGCCTCCATGGCTTTGTACAAGTAGTCCCCCACATCTGGAATGCACTCCTTCCTCACTTCTGTGAGATATGATTCACTGGGACGCCTACTTTATTCCAATTAGTATTAATCAGTTTGATATTTTGCATAAATCATATAGGGATAATTAGGTAAGATCGGTTCTTATAGTAGCCCTCAAACTTTAATGTTCACTACTTGTTTACCAGTTATGAAGCTCACTCACAACCACAAGAATGTTGACAAGATATCTCCATCCTGTTGTGCTCAAATTCCACGTCCAAACCCAGCGTGGGTTGATTCTTTGGAAAATCCTCAAACTTATTTCTGTACTTTTGGACCTCAGCAAAAGCAAAAGAAAAAAAAAATAAATTCCTGGAAGAAGGGGACATCTCAGTTTGTGAGGAAGACTTCATTAGAGGGGACAGTGGACCCTTTAATGAAATGCCATTGGCTCAGATCTCTGCCTCAGTGATTTTTCTTGTAGATTGGCAATTATAATCCCCATCTCTCCCCCTTTCAGAATTCCTAGGTTCCTTCAAAGCACAGCTCAGGTGCCATTACTTCCATGAGGCCTTTCCTGTATCCCTCCCAGTCACTGCATAACTTTATTTTGTATTTTTTTAGTTTTACTTAATAGCAAATGTAGTATTTCTTCCTAGAGAATGTGAGTGTTTTGAGGGCGATGGCTGTTTAATTTTTGTCATTGCATCTCCAGTGTAGATAGTGCACTGGTACATAGTAGGTGGTTTAACTCAGGTTTGTCAGATTAAATTATCCCATAGGAAGAAGGTCTTTGAAAAGAAACTCCCCAAGAGAAATGTATGTAGAGCCCCCCTCGGAATCAACATGGACTGATCTTGGCGCTTTTATGCGCCGACTCTGCCATGGGTGCTGTTCAAATACTGATCCTCTCTGGAGATGAAACAAATCTGTGTTATTCACTTTGTGGTTACAGACCAGACCATAGTGTTCCAACAAGAGCTTTGAACCAGTCGAAAAACCCAATTAGACCGCCCATTCCTAGAAAAACAAGATGGAGGGCGGGCAGAGGCGGCTCCAGGGGGATGGAGAGCAGAAGGCAGAGATGAACATGGGCTCCAGAGACAATGGGCTGGCTGTATGGAGGCTGCCCCAGCTGTAAGTGGTTAAGGAATTGGCTTTCTGCTAAAAAAAGAAGAGCTGTTTGTTCTCTCTGGATAGAGGAACGGAGAAGAGCCAACAAAGATGGAGTATTCCAACATCTGTAGAACAGACCAAAAAAAGAGCAGAGTTTTTTTTACACTATGTGAAAAATGAATCTTTTTTCCCCTCCAGGCTTTTTTTTAGAATAGTAATAACTGACACCCAAAGGCCACTTTACTTATGTTTTTGTATATGATCCCTTATGACCCACCTATGAGGTAAGGTTAGTTATTATATTATAGAAGAGGAATGGGAGGATCAATAAACTTAAGTGGCTCGCCGAAGGTCTGGGCAGAGGGCATAAGGCACTGGACTCTAGGAAGCTTCGGCTCTGAAATCTGGACCAGCTGGAACCCTAGCAGTGACTGCTCTGTGAATCGGTCCCCTCATCTATCACATGAGGGCTTAGACTCAGCTGTCCCTTCTAAGGTCCCATGATAGAGTCCATCAGCAAGCATTTACTTATCAGACCCGTCACTGCGTGTGACTACTCCAGGCAGTCGGTTCCAGTCCCTGTCCCCAAGGAACGAAACAATCTGTTCATAGACAAATACAGAGGAAGGAGGATGGAGGGCCACGACTGGAATGACTGCCCAACAAAGGCAGAGGAGCTTTTTGGGGAGGGGAGGCCTCAGTAATTGTATAAATAAATGCCTCATACAGGAGGCAAGCTGGGGCAAAGACACAGCCAATAAGAGCCCACCCTCTGTCCACTCTACCAAGTGCCCTATCCCAAAGGGAATAACAGGGGAAGTTCCATTAAAGGAGAAAAAGCATGAGAAAATTCAAGTTGTGTAGGATTAGAACGGCACTGTGGAAAGAAGCGCTGTGCAATTTGAACTCAGGTTCAAATCCTATCTTTGGCACTTGGAGCAATCATTGGTACCCACTGGGCCTCAGTTTCCTAATCTGTAAAAAGGGGTAGTCTAGAAATTATAGGAAAGTGAAGTGGCAAAGGGGATAAAAGGCTGCACCAGGGGGTCAGGAAAACTGGAGTTCCAATCTGGCCTCAGACACTCTCTGGGTGAACTTGGACAAGTCAATGGAATTTATGATAGCACCCACTAAACATCTATATCCCAGTTCAGGGGTTTATTTGCCAGGTAACCTTGTACAAGCTTCTCAACTTTCCCGTTTCTCAGTTTTCCCATCTGTAAAATGGAGTTTCTAAGAGCACTCACTAAACATCTGTATCCCAGCTCAGGGGTTTACTTCTTGGATAATCTTGTACATACTTCTTAACCTCCCTATGCCTCAGTTTCTCCATCTGGAAAATGATGTTTCTAACAGCATCCACTAAACATCTGTATCCCAGCTCAGGGGTTTACTTCTTGGATAATCTTGTACAAGCTTCTTAACATTTCCATGCCTCAGTTTCCCCATCTGAAAAATTGAGTTTATAATAGCACCCACCAAACATCTGTATCCCAGCTCAGGATTTACTTCTTGGGGGTTTACTTCTCGGGTAGTCTTGTTCAAGCTTCTTAACCTCCCCATGCCTCAGTTTCCCCATCTGTAAAATGAAAGGGTTGGCTTAGATGAACTCTGGGTCTCCTCCACTTTTAGCTCTGTGCTCTCATGGAGCTACACAAGGAGCCTTTTTGATCTGAACAGCAGGTCTCTTTAGGAGAGACCGTGCACAACTCACCCTTGGCCAGAAACCCTGGAAGGGTTCTCTGCCCATCTGGCAAAGGGTCTGGGGCAGCTCAGAATGAGCAGGGTGGCTGGCAGCTATTCCTAGGACACCCATGTGCCTCTTACTGGGCAGATGCACCTCAGAGCGCACAGAGGGGTAGACCCATTGTGGGCTGTTTGGAGGTCTCTGCCACCCCCTGCTGGTGAGCCCAGAAAATTTCCAGGGCACCTGTTTTTGCCCATGACCCTGTGTCTTGAGGGGGAAATCTTTCCCTGGAGAATGAAGGAGCTGGGCCCAAAGTCAGAGAACAGCCAGAGTCTGAGCTGGATCTCTGGAAGGTTCAGTCCCAGCAAGCAGAGCAAGAGCAAACGCGTCCCCAGGAAGGGAGGATGGCTGCGAGATGTCAGGGGAATGAAGACCCTGAGCATCCTCCAACCCTGGCTCTGGCAGGAGGCCTTTGAAGCTACATAAAGAGAAGCCAGCTGCAGGTTCCATCATGATGTTGCACTGGCTTCTCAAACTCAAAATTCTCTCTCCCCCAAATCTTCTCTTCTTTCCGACTTCATCCATATGCATCCAGCCTCCTGTCTGGGACTAGCTCTCCTGGGATTATCTGAGAGGCCATGTGTTGCAGAGGTTAGAATAAGAATAAAAATAATAATATCCTTAAAGGCCCGATCCTATGTAGCAAAGTGGGGGAATGTTAACAAGGGGACTCTAATTATGTCAGCTGGGAAGGCCTGCGAGGAGCCTTGGATCACTGGTGAATTGGATTATTACCGATGGGGTTAGTATCCCAAGAGCCATCCAAAATGGATGAAGCTTGAAATCATCATGATGATCAATCAGCTTGACGTGAAGGACTGAAGCTTTGATTTCTGCTATCTCAAGAAGGCACGATAAACACGACCCAAAATAAAGACAGATATCCTGCCCTTAAGAAATGCTTCATTGCAGATGGTTCTGGCCACTAAATTAAGCTAAAGGTGAGTTTGCTTGGAATAGGCTGAAAATGTGAATGCTTTCATTACAAAGTGACAATATCATAGCAAAAATGAAAACAAATTGTACCAATTAGAAGCAAGGACTTTTTACCATCTTTTGTCAATGGTATCCTCAGCCCTAAGTCATACAACAGTGCACAAGGCAATTATAAAGAAATATCTTTATCCTAAATTTGAATTAGATGAAATAAAATATGGAATTATGGTGTTGCTAAAATCTTAAGGGAAAAGTTGAATTTGTAGTCATTGAAAAAGACAAACCTTCAGTTATTGTAAACCCCCAAATTCTACTTCAAAATGAAATTAATAACTTTATTATTTATAAGAATAAATAATACATTTATTATTTATAAATAATATAATAAAAATATAAAATAAAATAAATAATATTAAAAAAACAATTCTCAAGCAAATAAATAAATAATGAACTCGAATGACTTTAATGATTTTGAAAAGGAAATGGACCTATTTAGGTTGGAATTTCAAAAAAGCTCTCTTTGAGTTCTATGCTTTGAATCTAACCAGCAGATCAATTATGAAAAATGACAGTAACTCAAAAAAGCTAGCATTGGCTATAAATATCATAAATAAAAGCATTTTCCCATAATTTTTGACAGATTTAAGTCTTAAACTGAGATTTTTTTTACCATGTTTTTCTTTTTCCTTTTTTATTGATTTTATAATTATAACTTTTTTTGATAGTACATATGCATAGGTTTTTACATTATCCCTTGCACTCACATCTATTCTGAATTTTCCCTCCACCCCCTCCCCTAGATGGCAGGCAGTCCCATACATGTTAAACTGAGATGCTGATATTATCACTATCAATAGAAACACTAGAGTTAATAGCAATAGATTTTCAGAACATAAATTTGATTTTATTTATGTTGACTTTCACGTACTGGTGGGATTCCCTGGTGCAATTATGCAACTGGCAGTCAGAGCTAATAGGACTGAATTCAGGAGAAAAATAAGACTGTATATGTAAGAATGGACATTGCTCCCCTGTTTTTATGTAGGTTTTTGAGCTACCTAGAAAAAGATGAACATCTACTTTTTTTTTTTAGATGCTCATGGAATGAGATTCCATTATAAAGGGTCCTTCAAAGAGAATTTCTTCTATAATTGATCTGGCAAGTAATCATCCATCTTCTGCTTGAATGTTTCTCCAGAGACTCTCTTCCTCCCAAAATGGTCCATGTCATTGTTAATCAACTGTTGCTAATTAACCATTAATCATCTCAATGGCTGGAACTATGATGGCAGAGTAGTAGGAAGAAGTACAGCTGAACTCTTATCTCATAGCTCCTCCAAATAGATCTAGAAAATGTACCAGTTTGGGTCCTGATCGGGAAATCCAAGAAAATTTCAGTGAGTCATTTCTCTAGTCCAGGTTGTCAGAAGAGACAAGAAGTCCATGGATTCTGGGAATAAGGTCTCGCCAGGAATGGCCATATAGGGCATTCTGATACAAGGAGAAGCTGTGCAGGGGAAGAAGAGGTCCCAAGTCTCACAGAGAGGGGCCCAAACATATATATGGTGTGGGCATAGGTGCCACTTGGAAGGAGGGGTTCACTATTCTGATCTGGGCCACAGGCCCAAGGTGGAAGGAGGGCACCTATGCTGAGATGGTGTTCTAGGTTAAGAAGCTCTCACAGACCCTAGGAGCAAGGAGAGAGTTCAGAAGCAGCAATAACTGTGTGGTTCTCACTCCAGGAGCAGAGGAAGGTCTCAGGTCTAATCTGAAACCTTCAGAGCAAAGCAAGACCAAAGGGAAACCTGCTGTTCTTGTCCTCTGAGTCAGTAGCAGTTTACTGCAATTCCAAATGGAGCAAACTTGTTGCCTAGACCTGAACCTAGGTCAGGAACTTGCAGAGCTCACACCAGGGTCCATGGTCACTTTGCTCTGTAACAGACCACTTTGGGAACACTGAAAACTTGTAGGTACTCAGCTTGAGCTGTCACTGAGATCTTGGCTAATGCAACACTCAGTTAATGGAAGAAACAGCAGGATCAGTCCAGATATTCCCTCTAGAAAGGTCCAGAAACTGGCTCTAAGGTCAGGAAGTAAGTTAGAAGGACAAATAAAAAGAGGATCCCACCATAAAAAGCTGTTATGGTGAGAGGGGTGCTCATAATACAAATCAAGCAGAAAATGACACCAAAATATTGACAAGGCCTCAAAGAAAAACACAGCTTGAGCACAATTTCAACTAGAAATTCTTAAGAGAGAAAGCAAAAGTTTGATTTTTTTTTAATTTTATAAATGAGAACATTAGAGGGGGAAAAAAAACCTGGAAAGAAAATGATAGCTGTGGAATACAGATATGGAAAGCGAATTTATAGCTTGGGATAAAGAGGTAAAAAACCTTGGCCAAGCAACAAATCTTTGAACACTAGACTGGATCAAACGGAAGATAATAATTCCATAATACAATAAAAATATTAAAAACAAAGTCAAAAGGCTGAAAAAATGTTTAAAAATGTCATCGAAAAATAAAGTAACCTACAAAACACTGAGAGCTAATTTAAAAATCATTGGATTGCCTGAAAGCCATGACTAAAAATAAAGAGCCTGGTCATCCATATTTTAATAAATCTTAAAAGAAAACTAGCCAGATCTATTAGAACCAAAGAGCAAAGCGGAATTTTTAAAAAGTCTACCATTTATCTCCTGAAAGAACTTCAAAATGAAAATTCCCAGAACCATTATAGTCGAAATCAAGAACTTACAGGTCAAAGAAAAAAATACTGCAGTTAGAAAGAATTCAAGTGCTGAGGATTAAAAGTCAAGATCAAAAGTGATATAGCAAACATCAGTATAAAGGAGTAGAGATCTTAGAATATGATATTGCAAAAGACAAAGAATATAGGCTTATAACCAAGAATAATGTATCTAGCAAAAGAGTAAAATGCTACAGGGTTGCACAGAAAATTTCCAAGCATTCCTGTTGAAAAGACCAGTACCATAAAGGTACTTTGAAGTACAAATACAGGAGTCAAGAGAAGCAGAAAAAGATAAGCTTGTAAGTGAATAATCAAAGAGAACTAAATGATTTAAATTCTTTCATGGGAAGATATATCTATTTCCCCTGAGAATCTTTTCAGGGATTCTAAAGGGTCCAATTAGAGGATTTGGGTAAGTTCTGGTATGTTTTGATGATTTTAACAGTGGAATAGAAAGGGAGGGAAAGAATACACTGGGCAGGGGGTGGGAGAGGAAGGATGAGGAAAATTAGCTTACATAACAAGGGATTACAAGTAGAAATCTATGTTAAAAAAGAGGAAGGTGTAGGGGAAACACTTAATCTCACTCTTATCTAAACTGGGCAAAGGAGAGAAAAACACACATCTGAATTTCACAGATCAGTCATTCTAATCATGTCCAACTCAGTGACCCCATTTGGGGTTTTCTTGTAAAGGGAGTGATTAGTATTTGGTAAAACAAACTGTACAGAAGTACAAAAATATTGATAAAAGCTTTTTGGGGTGGCAAATAATTAGAACTTAAAAGGGAACCAATTAGATTCCCAAATTGTTTGGCTGTTGTCCTTTGTTCTCTAAGAGAACCATAATGACACCTGACAATATTGTAAAGACAAACAACTTTGAAAGACTTAGGAACTTTCATCAATACAATGACCAGCCACAATTCCAAGGGACTCAGGATGAAACTCACCTCCTAATAGTGACAGACTGAGGCATATCTCTTTATGAATATGGCTTATAGAAATGTGGTAAATTCTGGGGAATAGAAAGACAAAAATGAAACACTCCCTTTCCTTAAGGAACTTTTCCTACCTCATCTAAAATCATGCAGTACTCTTCATACAGATGTCTAATAAATGTCTGTTGAACCGAACTAAACATTTCTGTGGACAGCACCATAGAAATTGGATATTGATGGTAATCACCAACTTGAATTTTGTCAGTATATGAATTTAAAATGAGGTAATGATGCTAATAATATTGAATAAGTAATTTTATTTTCATGATCTATTTACACTGTACAAACATTTTGGAAAAGCACCTCATCAGTTCACAGTACATATACAATATATTTACTTTTAAAATACATTTTGTTAGAAAAGATTCCAAAAACAATGACAGGTCAACAAATGATAAAATTCTCGGAGCAAACCACTAATTTTGTGAGGGCCCTGGTGTTTCCACCAAGAATGATAATTTTCACAATCACAAAGTCACAATATTTGCAATAATTATGAGTTTTTAATGAAACTTTAATTCTTCAGTGGAAAGATTCTGATGCCAGACTAATTTTTATGTGCTTTCCAAAAGGGAAGATGCTTTATGGAAATTTAAAAGTCCCAACACTGTCTGGATTTCGAACAGCACATTGTTTACTCCACTGGTTCAGGGTACACATTCTTTCTTACTTTTTCTTCTTTCCTTGTTCAGTTTCCACTTTACGTTTTTTTGAAGTAGGTTCATCTTTTTCATCATCTTTAAAAAGGAAAAGAAAATTGTTTTGATTAGTGACTGTGAATATATATAGTTTACCCCAGAAATTCCATTACTATTCCTCTACATATTCATGACTACAGTGGCTAAATTACCTCTGAAAGCTAATTTGCAAAAACTGAAAACATGTTCCTTTACTAAGTAAAACTTGAAAACAAGGAAACCTTTCATTTGAAGTATTTTAAGCACCCAAAGTAAATTATTTAGAGCAGTATAATTTTAAGGTCACTGCCAGGAAATTAAAAAGCTTCCCCCCTTTCTCCCTCATCTTAGCTTATAGTTAACGTACATAATATTATACAGTATGCATTTGCAGGACAGTGGAGTGATCAGGATCACTATTTACAATAAGACACTGTTTACTTAACCATCAGTCATCTAGAGCTGGAAGAAGCTTTTCTAGTACAGCCCCTATCATTTTGTTGTAGATGAGGAGACAGGCCGGAGAAAAGAAGTGCCTTGCCTAACTAAGAGAACCCAATTTGAACTCAGGTCTCCCAATTTTAAATTCAAGTCCTTTCCTTCATTATACAAGCTACTTCTTCAAGAAGATTCCTCTCCAAGAATTACTGACCCACAGCTGGAAGGGACCTCAGAGGCGCTCAGTCCAGATGAAGAATCAGAAGCATAGAAACATGTAAAGATCGACCTTAGGCCACACAGGCAGAAACAGGATTTGAATCTTGACCCACTGAGTCGGTCTTCTTTTCACTGTACTGTGCTGCCCTTGTAACTTTAAATGGCTTTCTATGAAACATTCTTTGACTCAACTTGTTCTCTGCTATTCATAAAAAAAATATAAAATTGAGGGAACAAACAAACCACTTTGGGTCTACAGTGAGTGACTCACGATTAGGAGTTAAGTAGTGCTGGGCCTCCTGACTTCAAATCTGGCTGTGTGACTTGGGCAAGTCACTGAACTCTGTTTGCCTCAGTTTCCTCAGCTGTAAAATGGACTGAAGAAGGAAATGGCAAACCATGTCAGTGTCTATGCCAAGAGAAAACCCAACGGGGTCACAAAGAGTTAGATAAGAGTGAAACAACTGAACGACAACTATTTGCATTGCTCATACCATGACATTTTCCCTTCTGTAGAGAATATACAGTGACAGATCGTGTTCCCAACATCTAATTATCACTCTAAAAAGTCACTTCCGTGCATTCAAGTTTCCATGATCAGCTTCTAAGCTAAATGCTGTAGGACCCACTAGTTATTTGATATTTTTCCAGTTCCATGTCATTTTTGTGCCTCTGTACCACAACCAAATGGGCTTCTCCTCTTTGCCCCTTAGTTTCCCAGCTTCTTTCAAGACTCATATCAAATGTGACCTTCTGCAGAAGGCCTTTCCTGTTGTCCTGCCTTCCCCCCACAGCCCTGGCTACTCCAGCTCCTGTTCCGTAAGAACCCCCGTTCTCCCTCCCCTCCCCCATCTACTCTCCATTTTGTATGTACCTATTATTTACATATTTCTCTCATTAAAATGTGAGCTCCTGGAGGGGCTATTTTTGCCTTTCTTTGTAACCCTAAGGCTTAACACAGTTCCTGGCATATAATGTATGTTTAATAAATCATGTTAAGTAACTGACAGGAACTCTTTCCAACTGACATCTTAATTATTTAAGATGCCAATTTTGTTTAATTATTTAAATTATTTAAATCTCGTAGCCTTTTCTCAAATCTTTTCCGAAGCCCCTGGGTTGACTCTTCTTAGGTACTCCCCCATTCATGATTCAGCTTTTGTGACAGTGTGTTCCCTCTCTGGCTCCACCATTTATCCAATCACTCCTCAGTTTCTCCTACCTCTTATCCCCTAAAGTATATGCTTTAAGTCCAAGTTGTCCTAAGACTTTTTCTCTCTTAAAACTCTCTTTTGATCCCAAATACTGATATAATTTTAAGGATTACCTCTGTCCAGATCCAGCACTAAGCAATCATTAGCCTTAGTTCCAGTTTCACACTTCTAGGTGCTGCTAGAAATGTCCACTTGGATATTCCAAGAATAAACATGTCAAAAAAGGAACTCAACACCTTCCCTTGTAACTTTGCCTCTCCTCCCAGCTTCCCTATTATTGTTGATGGAATCACCAAGAACTCAGTCATGTTTCCACTTAGATACCAAGTCTTTAGTCCTTCCATCACAGTGGCCATTCCACCTCAAAGCCACCCACCCAAGGTTCAAGGTCTCAACATCACTTTCCCATTGGAAACATCTACACTGATCTGGCAGCATCCATTTTCTCCCACTCCAATCTATCCTCCACATCAATTATCATCCTAATGCACAAATCTCTTCATGTGCCATTTGTGTTCAAATATGTGATTCTATATTGCATCTGAGATAAAACAAAACAAAGAATCCACAAAATTCTTCAGCCTGGCATGTAAGTCCCCTCTATCATCGGACTCTAACCTACCCTTTTAACCTCATTGCTCCCCTCCGGCCAAACTAGATTATCTGCTATTCCTCACATTGGGCATGGGCATCCTAGCGGGTCATAATACATGCCTAGAATCCATGTTCTCATCTCTGTGTTAAAATCTCTCTCTTTCCTCAGGTTTCTTTCTGATACTGTCTCCTCTGTAATGACTCTCTAGTTGGGGATGGAAGCAGAAATATATTTGGAAATGAATGTGATTTTTTAAAAAAGGCATCAATTTTTAAAAAGAAAATGGGTAAATCTGGACAAAATATTGGTTTAAGTAAAAAGACAATGAATTTCACTTTAGAAAGAGTTTAACATGTCAATAGGCCCTCCAGGCAGAGATGTCCTGTGGAAAGCTAATGATGAAGAACTAAAGAGAGTTTAGACCAGACAAATAGAGATCTGACAGTCAGATTCTACAACTAAGTTTGTGGGAAGAGCTCCAAGATAAAATGCTATGTAAGGACCAAGAAGGGAAGAATTATTGACTGCAGGCTTCCATTGACTTGAACAGCTTCAAGGAAAAGAGGTGGGTTTTAAAGAAATGAGAGGGAGGGACTCAATTCCAGGGATCAGGATGAGTAAAAGTATAAAGACAAGAGCACGAAGCATGAGAGGGAAGCAGAGAGGTGTTCAATTTAGATGAAAAATTGAAGAAATAAGAGGAGTAATATTATCTAAGGTTAGAAACAAACATCTTAGTACCCAGCGGTGGAGGGTCTTGAATGCAAACCAAAGGAGTTTGAATTTAACTCCTACTATTTGAACTTAACTCCAAAGGAACTGGCAATAGGGAACTATAGAAAAATTTCTGAGCAGAGAAATAACATGACTAGACCTTTCAGAAAGTTTATTCCTGTAACAGTTTTGAGATGGACAGCTTGAGTAGAAGTCCTATTAAGAGACTACTAGAGTAGTAGGTGGATGATATTGAGGAATTGACTAAAGTTGTGACAGTGAAAAAGAAGGGAACAAATGAAAAAATTAACACAGTATAGTGAAAATAACATACAGAGAAGAATTCCAGTCTTTTACCAGCTGTGTGACCTTGCAAAAGTTCCTTGCCTTCTCTGAGTTTCAGATTTCTCATCTATAAAGTGGAAGGATTAGACTAACTAGATTCTAAACTGTATAAGTTTGCAATTCTTTTGACAACTGACTCTGCTTCTCTATTAGGGAAATATTTGATCTTATATTTGCATTAGTTCCACATATATCATGGATATCAGACCTTTATTAAAGATATCTGTTATAAAGATTTTTTTCCCTTACTCGATCATTTCCCATCTTATCCTATTTGTATTAATTTTATTGTGGCAAAACCTTTTCAATTTCATGTAATAGAGATTATCAGCTTTTCATTTTTACATTTTCCTAATAGCTCTCTAAGGTAAATATTATCACCTCCATTTTTAAAGTGGGAAAAATATGACTCAACATAATAAACTGATTCATGAATAATGGCATAGTTTGTTTTTAATTCAGCCTTATCTACTCAAGATTTCTATTAGAGGCAAAATAAGTTGAGAAAGATAATTGGGAAGTAATAAGATGTTCATTTTTAAAATTATACTTGAAAATCCAATATTTTGTTGATACACAGAATATCAAAAAATATGTTCAGCCTATAGAGATCAATCTGTAAATCTATTTCAATTCAGATGACTACTATTCCTTAAGGAACAACTCAAAAACTATGTTCTATTGATGTTGCATCAATCATCCTCTTCCTGTTGGAGGGTCAAATTCTTTTCAATTCAGAAACTCAATAATAAGATTTGTTGAAGATTTATTAAGTTACTGCTACTTAGTCAAAGTCAACAAACAATTGCTTAAATGATATAGCTCCTAAAGAAAGAAAAGTGAAAATAAAAAAATGATTCTACTTGCTATTATGGGATACTATAAGCTTTCTGATCCAAAGAAACTGGGACTCACATCTAATTCTAATCCTAGTAAAATCAACTGCTGACAGATTAAAAAGCAGCCATATTTTTAGAGTGGACTTCACCTTGACAGGCAGGCTGCAACCTTTGCTTCCCAGCTGATCAAGAGTACCAGTCATATTCTTGGGCTCATCTTCCTTTACAAAGGCTATCCACATCAACTATCTATGAACTCGGATAGTTCTCAGATAGTTCTCTTTATCCTTCCCTCATCCCTACAGCTTTTCTTCATCTTCACAGCAACCTCTTCTCACACTATATATCCCTGCATCTCCAGGCCATTAACTCTTCTTGGGCCTTGCTTGTGTGCCTTCAAAAGCTTTCTCCTACGGTTAATCAGGCCAACTTAACATTCTTTTCTACCCTTGAGTTGCCTGACTGTCTTTTTACCCCTCATTCTTCCCCAAACTACAGGTTGGGGTTTCTTCCACCACCAGCATTCTTTGCTCCCATTCCTGCTGCTAATACTGATGAAGGAATTCACACAATACTACCATCGAAAGCTCCTCCCTTTGCAAGCCTTTTACCTTTCCCTGCCTGACTCACCAACCCACTCTCCTCAGTGTCTCTTTTTTTCCTAAGCCACCTGGCCCAAGGATCCTACCAAATATTTCACAGAAACAAAGTCGAGGTCCTCCTGTCCAGGCTCTTTCTTTCCTTCCATCCCACACTTCAACATCATCCTCTAGTGCTCTAGGCTCAAATACTAATCCCTCTACTTATGCCTCTCATCTCCTCTTGGAATCTGCCTCATGATCATTCCCTCTCTGGACATCTCCCAGGAAAGCTGATCTGCCCCACCCTACACCAAGCACTCCAGGTCTGCCCCTGGATAGTGAGAATTTACTGGCTCTACCCATCCCCAGACCCATCCTGATATACTCTGCCCATGTTCCTGCCACATCACCAATAGAGAAGATATTTCTTCCTCATTCTGCCTTTTTGAATACCTAGGTTCTCTCTAATCTCTACTCAAGTGCTGCACCCCCCCCAAAAAAAAAAAAAAAAAAAAAGCACTGATTAAGTACCAAGCATTGTGCGCAGTCTTGGAGATACCAAGACAGAAATGAAACTGTTTCTGTCCTCTAGAAGCTTATATTCTTTTTTTCCCCTCTATTTTCAAAATTTGCTTTTTGTTGTGAACATAATCAGCAACAGGAAAACATTTTTACTAAACAAAAAGAATAAAAAAGAAGATTGCATAAGGAACTTTGAATAACTATGGCTTAAGAAGACTAATGACATGTAATTGCCAGCCCAAAATGGTGAGAGGGATAGTGAAGAACTAGAGATACCAAATGAAACAAACATTCATGCAACAAAAGTGCTGATTTCTTTTTGTTTTTGCACATGCATGTTCATGTACATAGAATACTGTGTTTCTATAAAAATATACTCATGTAACGTACATGTGTATCTCTACACCAGTAGAAGTATGTGCGTACATATTATGTATCAGAATTCTTAAATGTAAACATGTTTTCCCAATTTATTGCTTCCCTTCTAATCTTGTCTGCATTAGTTTTGTTTGTACAAAGCCTTTTTAACATAATATAATCAAAATTATATATTTGGTGTTCAATAATGAATTCCAGTTCTTATTTAGTCACAAATTCCTTCCTTCTGCACAGATCTGAGAGGTAAACTATCCTTCGTTCTTCTAATTTGTTTATAATTTCATTCTCTATGTCTAAATCACGAACCCATTTCAACCTTATCTTGGTATATGGTGTTAGGTGTGGGTCAATGCCTAGTTTCTGCCATACTAGTTTCTAATTTTCCCAGCAGTTTTTGTCAAATAGTGAGTTCTTCTCCCAAAAGCTGGGATCTTTGAGTTTCAAACATATATGTATCATGAGTATGTTTTGACCTGTATAGGTATATACCTGTATATAGGTATATGCATACTCACTAAAACCTGGCAAGATATCTTAAGATTTACAGGCAAAATAAGAAGCTTATATTCTAACAGTAGAGATAAATATGTACATTTGTAAGTAAAATATATATAAAGTAATTTTGTGGAGAGAAGGTGCTACTAGTTAGAAGAAAAGGTTCAGGAAAGGCTTAAAATAAAAAATCATACTTGAACTGGATTTTGAAGTAAGCTAGGTAGTTTAAATGGAAAAGACATAGAAAAAGTGTATTGTGGGCACAGCGGGCAGCCAGTGCAAACACAAGAGTCAAGAGACAGTTAGAAATGAAAAACTGGATGAATCACTGAATGAAAAAAGGGGGAATAACATAAGTCTAGAAAAGTAGACTAGATGGCTTGATCCCCTCATCACCACTTCTTAAGTAATCTTATCTCAGAAATGACATACTCTGACTATGTTTTGTATTTAATTTTCTATCTCCAATCAAATCTAAATTCTTTGAGATGTGGCCTCTTTCCTTTTATCGTGGCATTGCAGATATTTGACACAGGGCCTGGCATCTGGAACTAGTGCTGGAAAAAACCTCAGAGGTCTTCAAGTTCAGCTCTTTCACTTTACAAATTAAGAAACTGTGGTCCAATAAAGTTAAATAACTGGCCCCAGATCACACAGGAAGGAAGTATCAAGAGGTAAGATTTGATTTTAGATCCTCATACTTTTGAAGTCAGTGTTCTTTCCAATATACGGTGTGAGCTATTTATTAAGTACTTGGTGAGTGAATGAATGAATGAAGGTAGCCTCTTTATAATGTGGTAAATGGTCCTCATGAATTATGACTAATAAATTGTATCAACCTAATCTTGCCTCCCTTGGCTAGAGTGGTAGGCAAAGAGAGAAAAAATCCTAGAGTTTGTTGATGTTTTTCAATTTCATAATTTAAAAAAAAAAAGCCAATTTGATTGCAGTGTCTTCTCCCCACAAAAATAATCTTGTATCCTGACCATGTCTTTCTCTCACTCCATAGAAATAAAGCATACATGAGTATCTGCATTGTACATTAGAAGTCTATTTCTTTAATCATGTAATAATATCTCCTCCATTGTCATTTTCCTCTATGGATCACTGTCATGCCTTCCTGTTGATTCCAAGAAAACATAAAATGAAATACATAGGATTACAAAAGGAACAGATTATGGTAAAAGGTTTGTCTTTTTGTTGTTGTTGATTTGGTTTTAGTTCTCTCTGATTCTTTATGACCTCATTTGGGGTTTTCTTGGCAAAGATACTGAAGGGGTTTTTCCATTTCATTTTCCAGGTGAGGAAAGTGAGACAGCTAAAGAGCTTGCCCAGGGTCACATAGCTAGTAAATGTGAAAGGCCAAATGATGAATCTTCCTGCAATCTTCCTAACCCAGTGCTCTATCAACTGTGCCACCTGTTTAACCTATGATGAAATACAACCATCAATATATGTGCTATGTCATATATACTTATTTTATTTAATTTATATGATATATTTATTTTATTATATATTATATATGTATGATATGTATTATATATAGACATATACATAGAATACATATATGTGTGTATACACACGCATCTATACCCGTAGTTTAAGAACTCTTGGACTAGAAGACAGAGAACACGCCAAATTTCATACACTAAATGTACTACTATATCATTGTCATTTTTGGCTAGATGGGCTTTAATAAATTACCCTATGTAGGTTAAATAGAAAACTTTACTTCAACAAAAATGTCAGGAAACTACTGAAGTCTTAAAATGTCCCACAGTTAGAACATGAAATTAGTTTTTATTAATTTCTTTCTCTTTCCTTCCCTCCCTCCTTCTTTCCTCCTTCCCTTCCTTGTTTTCTTCCTTCCTTTCTCTTTCTTTTAGTTGGTGCAGTAGACAGAGTACTGGCCTTGGACTCATGGAAGACCTGAGTCAAATCCAGTCTCATACATTTACTAGCTGTATAATCCATGGCAAATCATTAACCTGTTTGCCTCAGTTTCCATGTCTGTAAAACAGGAATAGATAACAATAACCCTTCCAGGGTTGTTGTGGGGATAAAATGAAATATTTGTAAAATGCTTTGCAAATCTTCAAGTGCTAGATAAGTGTAGTTATTCAGAAACTAATTTTTTAGGACTAATAGGTAATCTTATGAAAAATCTTTATATTTATTCAATAGAACTCTTCTGTTTTTGTCTGTTCTTGAATGAAGCACTGAGTTCTGAACTTCTCAAGAAGCAGAAGAATGATAAAGGGAAAAAGGTACAATTTTCCCAGCTATTTGCCTGCAGCATATTGAAAGCCCCCAATTGGGAGAAATCCAACTTTTTGGGCTTTCTTCTGATAGAATTCAGGCCATCTCTGGCCTCAGAACTAGAGCCCTTTATTATAAAACCTCAGGCTTAGAACCTTTATTATCGAGATAGAGCTGCTTCCCAGGAGTTTCCAAGAGATCAGACTGCACAGGCTCTGCTTATTCTACAGGGCATTTTATAATGTTTAAAAGAACAAGACATTGTAGCTATATAAATAGCCCACTTCGGCTAAACGCTTTACATTTCTATGGAGACTGTCCATTTGTCAAAAGTGTTTCTCAATGTACCAAGCGTCAATTATTCATGTGCCTTGGATGTTCTCAGGAAAACAGAAAGCAGGCCACAATATGACAGAGGGAGACAGGTTGTCTCAGTTGCCTCCTTTTAATATCGACCTATAGGAATGCCAAGCGCAAAGGAGGTCCTTCATTTCAAAATGGCTGGAGATCGGGTTTAAAAAATAACGCACATTTTTCTCAGTCTAGGATGGATGCTCTTGTCACTCTCTTCCTGTTACTATTTGGAGTAATTCTCTGCTAAGTTCACTTCCCCCCCCCCCCATCCTAATCTTAGTACAACTGCTTTAATGTAAAAAGGTGGCTTTAGTTTTTCACAGTTGCAATCACAAGGAAAGAATAAATAATTGTGCCACTTTAATTATAGAACATCCCTGTATCTATGGAAGAGATCTTAATGACCCGTAACAGGCCCTTGGACTTCCGCCACCACTTTAATATCAGCTCAATGTCAATCTTACATGGCAAAATGTGGAGACAATCAGGAGTCACTTTGAGAAGCGAATGCTAGAGGCGCTCGTGGCACCCAGGGCAACAGTGCGGACCTGGGAATCAGATCTCGGGTCTGGGGGTCAGATTGGGGTCAGATCTTGGCTCTGCTCTTTACTTCGGACTTCGGGTTCCTCCTCCGTAAACTGCGAGCCGCCTTTCAGCTCCACCTGGGCTTTCCCGTACCTCCCATTCATTTCTCGCGCCCTACACGCGGTGGCGCGGTGCAAGTTGTGGCTCCTAGAACCCGGCGCTGGCGGCGGCCATCGGATCCCGCTCTTTTTTCGGGTCGGAAGCCCGAGCTTCGCCGTCTTCCTCACCCCCCTCCCTTCCCCCCCACCCCGTACCTGACTCCAGGGTCTCCTCCCCTTCAGGCAGTAACTTCACTTTTTGCGCATTCTGGGGGGCATCGTCCCCGTTGTCCTCGTACATGCTGGACCACTTGATGGCCATGTCCAGCTCGGGAGGAGGCGGGGGCTTCTTCTCTTTGACTCCGTACGACTCGGGGGGCGGCACGGCGTTGTTCCTCCAGGCTCGGAACTCCTTGGGGGGCTGTGGAGCAAGGGCACCCGGGTGAGAGCGGCTCTCGGGATACCCTCCCCCACCCCAGTGTCCCCCGGAGTCCCTGAATGGCGCGGGAGACTCCCCGGGAATCCCGCTTCAGGGATACCCACGCGCCGCGGCTAACCCTCCCGGAGACTTCGGGGTCCAAAAAGCCCTGAGTTTTCGAGTTAGAGGACATGGGCAACGTCAAGCACCTCCCCCATCAGGGGACCCCAACTCGCAAGATGGCTCTGAGGAAAGGGCATAGAGCCAAGCCAGAGACCCCGGGGAGGGGGTCTTGGGGAAGAGAGCTGGGTTTGCAGCCTAGCTCTGCCCCTCACTCCCCGGGGACCCCGGCCTCAGTTTCCTCCCTGCTGCTAGGGGAGGTCTGGGGTTAGCCTCGGTTTTACCCTCCGCAGAATGGGTTCCGTGTTCGGGGCGCTCCGTGTGCCAACCTGGGCTTCTCACCTCTTCGGGCGCCTTGCGGACGTGCCGCTCCCAGTCAATCTGCTTGTTGAGCGGGTTGTAGAGGAAAGCCGGCCGGGACACACTCCGGAACAGCTCGTCCGGCTTGGGCAGCCGCATCCCCCCGGCCGCGCCGCCCCCCGTGGCCGGCTTGGCAGGCTCCCTGGTCACTCGGCCCGTCTCCTCCGGGTCGCTGTCCTCCGAAGACGAGGACGACGACGACCCGGAGTTGCTACTGCCGCCATAGGCAGCAAAGTAGCCCAGTGGGTCCTTCTCCTCAGCGGCCATGGCGGTATGAGAGAGCCGGGTGAGGATCCCGCCGCGATCTCGAACCAGATCCGCCTCCTCCTCTTCAGCTCCCTCTCCGGGAGCCGTAAAGCCGGAAGTGGCAGAGCCGGAGAGGCCCCGCCCGCCCGGCGCGGCCCCCCATTGCAGGGAGCCCGAGAAGCCCCGCCCTCCGGGAAAGGGACTAAAGCGGAGAGGCCCCGCCCACTAACTGGGGAAGCCCTGCCTCTGGCACCGCCCACTCCAGAGAAGCTCCTCCCCCATGGGAAATGAGACAGTAGGGAGCCCTGCCTTTCGGTGGGGAGAGCCACACACCTCACCTCCTCAGACTGCCCAGGCCCGGAAGTTCCGTCCTTATGGAGAGAGAAAGAGACAGAGAGAGATTAGAGAGAGCCGGCCCAGTCCCGGAGAAGCCCCGCCCCCTGAGGAGGTGTGTTCGTGTGGGGAAGGGGAGGCAGAACTGGATAGCCTCGCCTTTTAGAGGGCGGGATGACTCTCAACCGGCTAAGCCCCGCCCCCGCCGATACTTTGTTCCCACCTCTTAGGAACCCCTGCTCCTAAAATCTTTGCTCCCTGGGGAGGGGCAGAGTAGTCTAGGAGCTAAGAAGAGCAGCTAGGTAGCGGAGTAGATGGAATACTGGGCCTGAAGTCAGGAAGACTCTTTTTATTTCAAATCCGGCCTCAGACACTTAATTAGCTATGTGACCCGGGCGAGTCACTTATTCCTGTCTGCCTCGGTTTCCTCATCTGTAAAATCAGCTGAAAAAGGAAATGGCAAACGGTCCTCCAAAATGCCCAAAGGGGTCAGGACCGAAAGGATTCAGCGACAGGATTGGCGGCCCCGCCCCCAGAGGAGTTGCCTCCTGATTTGGAGAGTAAACCCCGCCCGGGTCTCTCCCCCTGGTGGAGAAACCTCGCTCCCTCAGGGTCCAGCAAGCCAAGGCAAGCCTTCTTTCTGGGGAGGAAGAAGAAGCTGAGTTGATTAAAAAAGCACGGTCCCAGGGGGCGGGCTCCCAGGGTCCGGAAAGCCCCTCCCCTAATATGGGGGTGTGGTCTCGTGGAAGCCCCGCCCCCACATGAGTCTTTCTGGCGGAGTAACCTCTCTCCCTTAGATCCAGGCAAATCTTCTTGAGGAGGGAGAAGAGGCTGAGCTGGTTAAAGAAGCACCGCCCCAGGGGGCGGAGTCCCAGGTCCGGGAAGCTTCGCCCCTGAGACGGAGGTGGGGCTTCAGGAAAGCCCAGCCTTCTCTGGAGGCGGTGAACTCGTACTTTTCCCTAGGTTCTAGCCAGGGAGTCCCTGGCCTTTGACCCTCCGATCTTGACCGGACTTCTTGTCTGCGTCCCGGAACCGGGCCGCGTTCTGGAAGCCCAGGGAGGATTGTGCCCCGAGCTGTGGAACAAACCGGTTTTGTGGGAAGTGGACTGGGCCGGCATGCCAAAGGAGCTTAATAAATGCGTAATGCTTCTTGCTTCTGTTTGTCTTTGGGCGCCCCCTTCCGCGGGGTTAGGCTTCCTCTCTGGCCCTCTACCTTTATGCTGTGTGTTTTCACTTAAGCAATTGCATCTCTTCCCTCTCCCTTCTTTCTCCCCTCCCCCTCGCAAAATTACCCATTCCTGGAGAGGCTGCGGGACGTAACGGAAACCGCAGGGTTCAAATCCTGACTGCTACTTAGTACCCGTATCACTTGACCTCCGACTCTCCTCCTCCCTGAATGCCACGGTCCTCTCCAGCTCTACATCTACGGCCCTTAGGCTGCTTCATTCCGGACACGGTCCTAGATGACCAGGTAGATACATAGGTTTTGAGACAGCAAGTCTCGGGTCAGGAAAACGAGGTTCCGATTCTGAAAGGTGGCCCTGGGCCTCTCCATGCTTCACAAAACCTGCCAGGCACCGCGTCCGAGGCCGGAGACGATCTGCTCCGAGCGCTGATGCTGGCTAAATTGTGTGCATCGTTGGTCCATTTCAGCAGCCTAACTAGGGCTTGTCTCTGGAGGCTCCAATCTGCTCTTTCACAGAGTGTAAAAAGCATGGCGCTGCTAATCCGGCCTCACTCCGTACTCCCGACCCTTCAGTGGTCTGTAGCACAAAATCCTAATTCCTTAGCAGGGGATTTCAAGCCAGTAATAGCCTTAAATGCTAAATTGAGGAATAACAATGATTTGCTATTACTTCTTCTCAAACCTTTTTCATATTAAGTATTTTAAAAATCAATCAGTCCCTCCTTCTACCCCAGTTAAACAAAACAAAACAACAACAACAAAACCCTCCAAATCCTCAATATATAACTAGTTCAGCAAAAAAACCAACCCGCCCCAAAACCAACACCCCACGAAACTCCACATTAGCCATGGGGGGAAAAGATCAAACTCATCTTTTTGTTACCCAAAGGCATCTAATTTTATTTTTTATATTTTTGGGGAGAGGAAAAGTGAATTGGCCAAGGTCACAAAGACTATCTAAAGCCCAATTTGAACTTGGGTTCTCCTGACTCCAGGACTGGTGTTCTCTATTCATTACATCACCTAGCTGTCCCTCATTCATTTATATTTATGGTTAATCATTTCATTGACTAAAATCCTAAGGTTCTTTCAGTGTTTTTCTCCATGTTATTTTATAATTGGTTCTATTCACTATGCTCTGCATCAATTCATAAGTTTTTTTCAGTTGACTCTGAAATTGTCCACTTAGTTGTTATAACAATTTTAAATTTCACTCACATACAACAACTTACTTGCTCGCTCACCAAGTGGACACCACTTTTAGTTTTTAATTTTTCATTACCACAAAAAGAGATGCTTTATTTTTGCGTATACAACTCCTTTTCTTCTGATATTTTTGGAGTATGGGCCTAGTAATGGCTTAGCTGGGTCAAAGAGGATGCAGAATAGGAATTCAAGGTATAATTTTACAAATTATTCACAGAATAGCTGGAGCAATTCACAGTCCCGTCAACATTTATATACTGTTTTTCCAACATTTTGTTATTTTCCTTTTGTCATCTTTGCCTGAGTGTGAGGTAGAATTTCAGAGGCTTAATTTGCATTTCTCTAATTTAATTATTTTTCCCCTTATGGTTTATAGTTTAGATTTCTTCCTTTGAAAACTCCTTGTTTACCCAAACCTAACACCACATACCAAGATAAAATCAAAATGGGTTCATAATTATGACATAAAGAGTGATATTATAAGCAAATTAGGAGAACATAGGATAGTTTACCTCTCAGATCTGTGGAGAAGGAATTTGTGTCCAAAGAACTGGAACTCATAATTGAACACCAAATAGATAATTTTGATTATATTAAGTTAAAAAGTTTTTGTACAAATAAAACTAATGCAGACAAGATTAGAAGGGAAGCAATAAACTAGGAAAACATTTTGACATTTATGGGTTCTGATAAAGGCCTCATTTCTAAAATAAGAGAATTGACATCCTCCAATTGATAAATGGTCAAAGGATATGAACAATTTTCAGATGAAGAAATTAAAACCATTTCTAGTCATATGAAATAGGGCTCTAAATCACTATTGATCAGAGAAATGCAAATTAAGACAACTCTGAAATACCACTACATGCCTTTCAGATTGGCTAAGATGACAGAAAAAGATAACTACGAATGTTGGAAGGGATGTGGGAAAACTGGGACACTGATACATTGTTGGTGGGGTTGTGAATGCAATTAGCCATTCTGGAGAGCGATTTGGAACTATGCTCAAAAAGTTATCAAACTGCATATCCTTTGATTCAGCAGTGTTTCTACTGAGCTTATATCCCAAAGAGATTTTTTTTAATAGCTATTTACAAGATATATGCATGGCAATATTTCAGCATTGACAATTGCAAAACCTTTTGTTCCAATTTTTCCCCTTCTTCCCCTCCCTCCTCCCCCAGATGGCAGGTAGACCAATACATGTTAAATATCTTAAAGTATATGTTAAATACGATCTATGTATACATGTCTATATAGTTATTTTGCTGCACAAGAAGAATTGGCCCAAAGAGATCTTTTTTTTTTTCCCCCCCCCTGAGGCTGGGGTTAAGTGACTTGCCCAGGGTCACACAGCTAGGAAGTGTTAAGTGAGACCAGATTTGAACTCTAGTCCTCCTGAATTCAGGGCTAGTGCTCTATTCACTGCGCCACCTAGCTGCCCTCGCCAAAGAGATCTTAAAGGAGGGGATGGGACCCACATATACAAAAATGTCTGTGGCAGCCCTTTTTGTAGTGGCAAGAAACTGGAAAACGAATGGATGCCCAACAGTCAAGGAATGGCTGAATAACTTATGGTATATGAATGTTATGGAATATTACTATTCTGTAAGAAATGACCAGCAGAATGGTTTCAGAGCTGCCAGAGAGACTTACAGGAATTGCTAAGTGAAATGAGCAAAACCAGATCATTATACATGGCAACAAGACTATACAATGATCAATTCTGATGGATGTGGCTCTTTCCAACGAGATGATTGATGCCAATTCCAATGATCTTGTGATGAAGAGAGCCATCTACACCCAGAGAGAGGCCTATGGGAACTGAATGTGGATCACAACATACCATTCTCACTCTATTTGATGTTGTTCAATTGCATTGTTTTCTTTCCTTTTTGATCTGATTTTTCTTGTGCGGCAAGATTTGTATGTTTATACATATTGGATTGAACATATTTTAACATGAATAACATATATCTTGCCATCTAGAGAATGGGGAAGGAGAGGTAATCTGAAACACAAGGCTATGCAAGGGTCAATGTTATCCGTGCATATTTTGAAAATAAAGTTAAAAAAAAAAACCCCCAAAACTCCTTGTTCATATCCTTTGACCATTTACCTACTAAGAAATGGCTTACATATATATATATGCACATAAACTGAAATAGCTTTATTGAAATACTATAAAGACCCCATTTAACCCCTCCCCTAATTTTTATATTAGATCTGTTCACGTAAAAACTTTTAACATTTCATATAATTGTCCATATCATTTCCTTTTACTTTAGTCATGAACTGTCTTCCATAGATCTGAAAGGTTAATTTCTCCATTGCTTTTATAATTTCTGATGTTTATATCTATCATATATCCATTTGGATACCCTTGATATATGATTCCTATCTTAAACTGGGGAATGATGAAGCCATATGAAAAAAAAAAAAAAACTGAGCTGGCACTCTATTCTGTGCTGATTTTACAGAAAGTGTTCAAATGATGAATTTTACAAGAACAGCTGTGTTCTAGATATTTGGGCAGGCATTCATCACTCAGAAGTGAAGTTCTAGTCTCAAATAGTGAGTTCTTTTCCCAGAAGCTGGGGTCTTTGGGTTAATCAAACACTAAATTAGTACAGTCACTGACTGTTGTGTCTTGAGACTAACTTATTCCATTGGTTTACCACTCTATTTCTTAGCCATTATCAAATGATTTTACTGGCCACTACTTTATAATATAGGAAGTCCTATTCTCAGTTGCTTTTTTTTCTAGGAATCTGCTGTGTGTTTCATTATTGGTTTGATGGAAGGCAATGATAAAGCATACACATCACTTGAAGGTGAAAAACTTTAGAAAAGTATTTATTAAAACAATTACATCAGGTTGTATAACAATATTCTCTTCAGACTTTAGTCATGAAATATTTGAGGAAAGTGACATTCAGACTTAATGCAGCAAAGTGATCTTCATATTTATTAAATACTTTTGCATTTAGAAATATATCACCATTGAATTATACTGATATTACATATGCTTCAAATTCTTACATTCAATGCCTTTTATGCTATTCATTTCATATTTCTGACTTCTAGTCACATTTTGACCTGATAAAAATTATTGAAAAAAACACAAGAAAGGTCAAAAAGGCACTTGTTTAACTTTGGATAATCTTATTTGACTAACTTGAAAATGTGAGGCACTTCATATTGGAAATATCTATCTACCTTTTGAGGAATACGAACGATTTTATTAAAGAAAAAAAAATTCACTAAAAACAGATTCCTTTCAAAAGAACAAGATTTCCTAACTCTGGAAGTCAACCAAATTGAAACCAATGAATGCTGCCCAAGGTCCAGCCAAGGCACATTTCAGAACAGGGCCAAATCACACACAAAAAAATTCATAAACTCTCAGCGAGTATCCTGTGGCATACATGAATTTAAACTTTACTTAGCATCTACAGTATTATTCCAGTGACACAATGACAATGAGGTATTTAGAATGATCGTTAGACACCCCTTTGATCAGGAACTTCCCACTTATTTGAGCTTTAACTTAAACACTGAACATGAAACATTTAGTATATTAAATATTTTAAGAGATTTGAGATCTTTTCCAGAATTTGAATCTATGTGGATGTTTTTTCAATCTAGTTACATTTCACAGTATGATTAGTGCAAATATATTACTGTGAATATTTTGAAAATGTGGGACATAATTCATTAATATATAGGTAACTCAAGAAAATTAAAAATACATAGTTTTTTTTTTTCCCCTTCAGTAATAAAGCTCAACTATGACAAATATATTAGGGTATTAGAAAAATATAATCAATTTCTACATTATAAGCTTAATGAAAAATGTTTTTGTGTAGCAACATCATTTAAAAATTTAATATTTACATGATTTGGTACACATGCAAATAATTTCTCAGAAAATATTTAAATAAGTTGATACAGATTTCATTTAAAAGCATGCTTTTCTATAATTTGTCTTGCTCCCTCTACTGGGGAGAGGCAACACAAAACAGTTTCTAGTTCTTACACATTAAGAAAAATTGGGATGCATAATACTGAGGAATCCAAATAATTCTGTTCATTCTCTCACACTAATTTTATGCCCAAATGAACACTTTTGCTAATGATAAATGATGAACAAATGCTGTTTCCAAATCTCTTCCTCAGGTCAAAAGAGCACATGAAAGCTTAAGCACAGGAACCTTTCTATGCCTCTTGGTCCCAAGTATAAAGTTTTACATGTTTCCAGTAAAAATTTCTAGTTATAAATTTTAATAGCAGCAGGTTTGGTCAAAACTAAGGAGAGAAGAAAGGAAAATATTAAGTTGGTAATATCCAACAGAAAAAAATCTTCGGATACAACTTATATATTTTTTTTGCAAATACTGAATTTTTCTAACAACAGTGCAAACTCCTGCAGAGAATTGATGCCTATCATAGTTTCTGTATAATCACTTAGTAGTTTTCTTTACATGATAGAACAATGTATGTTGCTTATGGTTTTTCATGAGTCAGGTTATAAAATCCCCTTTATTCCATCAATACAGTAAAGATAATGTGAACAGATTGGGATGAGATTCTTATTTGGGGGGGAAATGTATTATTGCTTTCAACTCTTAATACATTGACATGATTTTTGACATCAAAGAACTTTTTTTTTTTCCACAAAGAACTTTTTTTGGGGGAAAGAGGATATCAGGACTACACTGGTTTCATTAATCAAAATCTAAGAATGGTATATAGCTGATAGGCAGGCTTTGTTTTAGTGAGGAAACAACATAGATATTAAGGTATGGTATGTAAAGCTTTTAAAAAAACATTTCAAAGATTATTTAAGGAGAAAAATATTATTGATTATTTGAGGATTTAAAAAACAAATACTCTGTAAATCAACTGTTTAAAAAAATGGCAGTTTTTCTCTTGCAACAAAATGTCTCAAGTTATGAGTGGACCAAAAAATTCAATCTTCAGAACTATTCTTATGAAAAAACATCGTAGGTTATTTGTTTGTGGTTGACAAATTCACAATTATTTTCTAGCAGTACACATATCACAAACACTTGAACATTAATTAGATTTAGTGTACTGCTTTAAGAATGGAAATAGGTATTTAGATTCTTAAAGAAAATTCAACTTAAAAACAGCATTTCTGCTCCTTGACTTCTGCAAATTTAATAAAGTTAAGAAAAATCTTATGTGTCGAACTGATAAGTAAACAATAACAAATTTAATTATATAAAAGATAAAATGAGGCAAATGAATAAGGGATGTGACATTCCGTTATAATAATTGACAAGACCACATGACAAGATTTCATCAAATGCTCTACTTATTTCAAGCAAAGTTCAATAAAACTGAATTTCCTTAAGAAAATAATTTGTTCTGAGAGTATCTACACTTGAGATAATAATCTGGAGAAGATGAAACCACAGAAATTAAAAACATAAAATAACTCCATGAAATATTAACGACTAATGTGTTAGAAAGCTTTTTGTCTTAATAATACGAATCTGACTAAGAACATAAGAATCTTGAGAAAGTCATTAAAGTCACTCTTGATGGGAATATCTGGCACAATAGATTAAATCAGGAGGTAGAGGCATTATATGCATTACAGAAGGATTTTGTTTTTGCACACACTATGCTTTGAGCAAAACCTATGCTGCTGCTGGTCAGCAGAAGCTTCATCAGTGAGCAACAGGTTCAATTACAGAAAACCTTTGAAAATTCTATTGGAAGAAGTTTCAATTGTTGGTAAGAACTATTAAGTGGGGCCTGATCACTTCTAGCACACATCCTAAAATAAAACATTGCCTTAGTAATAACAAATTCAACCCATTTGGTCACATTATGAAAAAAGTATCCCCATGGGAAAAATTTGATTGAAGTCATGTAAAAAACAAAACAAAACACCACCAAACTAAAACTCCTACACAATGAAAAAGCAGGAAAAGTAAACAATAGCATAATCAAAATGCGCTTCTTAGTTTCCTAAAAATGCATTCACACTCCATTTACACAGCATGATAAAATGTTAAAAATGCTCTAATAGCTTGTTAATAAGCATTTACAGTAACTTCTCAAAGTTTGATAAACCCTTTTAAATATTTGAAGAAGTGGTAAGCTGTCATTGTCGACAAAAAGAACGTGATCTTAAGGGAAGAAACGTATCACTGGGGTTTCCTTCTTCTTCTGCCTGTGATTCTAGTGGAAGAGGAGGGGCCCCGGGGTCTCCAGGCCCAGGAAGGGGAGTTGAAGAGAAGACACTGTTTTCTATTCTGCCCACTTCTACCACAGGCAAATTAAAGGACGTGTTGCTGGAATAAAAAGAGGCCGTGCTGGCCTCCCCCGCTGGGTGGTAAACAACAGCGACATCTCCGTCTTTCAATTTCTCAGAGAAGTCGCCCTCATTAGAATCTAACCTGGACAGGCAATTTGTTGCTCCGGGTGGAGGCGGCATGTAGCTATTGTGGTGCAATCCTAAAATAAAACCACAGAAGATGATAAATAAACTGATTAGTAAACCCAACCAGAGATGGTTAATTCAACAAATATTTAACCAAATAACTGCTATTAAAGTGCTAATTACCACATTTTGGAGGCCCGATATTGGAGGAAAAAAGCCCAACATCTAGGATGCTGCTGAAAATGGAATCAAGCATTACTGTTTAAGGCAATCTGGTCAGAATTAAAAATAAACCCGTGTCAAATTTCTTCATAAAGGGAACAGTTTTCAGAGCTACTGAGTAGCTGACATGCCCAAATAAAAGGAACAGGCAAATAGAATATGTGCTTAATAAAACTGATTTCAAACAGTGTGTATGAAGGCTAAAGTTTGTGAACTAACTGACGTCCATTTGTGATGAGCAAATGAGTAGACTCTTTTCTGGAAGGCACCACTTAAAGTTGTATTTATTTAACTAATAACCTCTAGGACTTAGGAAGTAGAAAGAGAAAATTTTTGTAGTTAAAGAATAAACCTAGCTCAGCAACTATCCAAAGTTGATCAAGGTAGCCCCCACTAGAATCTGTTGCTTTGCAGGCTGATAACCTCTAATCCAAGTTACTCATTTCTGTGAGTTTTTCCAATTTCAAAACTCAAGATACAACAAAGATGGCTTAGTTGTAGGAGTCATTTTGTTTTTTTTTCCCCTTAAAGTCTTTTTAATAATTGAATTTGTGTGTGTGTGTGTTTGTTTAGTTGGTTTTCTTTGCAATCCTGTATTTTCTTGTATACACTTAAAAACAGAATTGTATAAAGGATTCCACAGACTTCAGACATGAGACACAAAAAAGGCCAAGAATCTCTGTCCAGGATTCAGGAAGATCCAACATATGTTCTGCCTGAGGGATCCGGGTCAAGGCACTTTAGCTCTCATTGCTCTAGGTAATCTCAAAGCTTCTATGTTTTAAAAGAGGTCAAGCCACATTGTCTGAGGAAGTCTAATTTGAGAGTTCCTAATAACACTGAAAAATTATATTCAGCAAAACATTCAGCTGACCTACTATTATGCCATTTAGCTGTATTACAAGAGGAACTGCAGTCCCATAACAAAGGCATCAAAAGTCCTGTTCTTTACACTTAGCCCTATGCCTTTCTTTAAGAAGCCACTCATCACATCTAATTCTGTTTCTCCATTTGTAAAGTAGCCTAATAAGTTTTATCTCCTATCTTCTGTGGACCTGGGAGGAAGTGCTATATAACTAAATCCACACACATCAGCTGTGATCAAATAGAAATCTCCCAATAACTTTCTGTTTTGTCAACCTCATAAAATTTCTAATACAGAAAAGGCAGTCTTGTAGAATTCTTGGGGTAAAAACTATGGGGAAAAAAATCAACTCTACTGAGTAAATTATTTTATTCTGCCTCTTTTCTGTTTAACTTGTCCCCTCACACATGCTTGTCACCTTACCTTTCAAATATTCAAGTTTGACAATCTTTAGTTTTTGTACTTCATCTGTGATCTTCTCTATTAGGAAGCTCTGTGTTTTTTCTCGTCGAATAGATTCAACCAGAGTGTCAAGTCCCTTTGGGTTTTCCTGTAAGTAGTCCAACAGCTTACCAGCTCTTTTTTTACTTGATGTTCTGCAAGAAATTTCTTCAGTGTCCTCTCTGGTAAGTATTTTCTTTGCACGTAGGTGATCAAAATGTCTCTCAGCTATGATTTTTTCACATAAATACACCCTCAGATTTTCTAAAGCCTAAAGGATATAAAACATATTTTAAGATTATCTCAAATAGAAAACATAATGGTTAAGTACCTGACTATATGGCAGGCACTGTGCTAAGTACAGATGATACAAAACTAGGCAGAAGAACCCTAGCTCTCAAAGAGCTTGTAGTCATAACAGGGAAGACAATAAGCAGACAACTATGTAAATATAAGATATCTGTCTATAGATATAGGAAATAGTTGATAATCTTAGAAGGGACTGGGATCAGGAGTGAGAAGGGAAAAATAATAGATCACAAACCTTAGACTAGGAACATAAATTACATAGAAGACAGAACCAATTTTTATTAAGTAAATCTAGTTTGTCTCACATTTCATCTTGAGGAAATCTTCTAAAAACATTTTCTTGATTCAATGACTGATGCTTATGGTTACTCTAAAGCAGTTTCTTAAACTGTAGGTCCTGAATGTGGGGGTTGCAAAAAATTTAATAGTAAAAGATTTCTGAATGACTAGTGACCAAAAATTAATTCAAAATCAAAGATATCATGAATAGGTGTTTCTGGCAGTGCTTATCTGTGTTGCATTGCACAACTTCATTGCAGTTTTGGTTCTGAACACACAATATGTGCAGTATAATGTGTAACACCAATGAATGCTATCAGTAATATGTTGGCTCAGATTTGAGACTTCTGTATGCGATGAATTGCAGTGTTTTTACTGGACGCACAGTTTTCTGTTCTTAGAGAAACATGTAGTTTAATTATGGAAAATGAAGACTTAATATTTTCCTAGAATCAGAAATAGAAGTGTTTAACTGAAATAAGTAAAGAAAAAAGCCCTTTAGTAATATTTCTCCATCATCACCACTATGTTTGTAATGTGAACATTATTTTTTTAAATTAAGTGTAAATATAATTTCATAAACTAAAGTTAGTATTTATTTGAGAAATTAGCAATATTTTAGGAAAAAAAAGTTTTTGATTCTAGTTAAGTGGCTAAATTCAAACAAAAGGGGTAAAAATACTGATGATATACCCTTGCTACCTGGTACACCAAAAATGACAAGAAAAAGAAATTATGTCAAATTGTTTTTCTAATATGGATTTACTTCTAAGGATGATAATGATATAGAAAAATCTCCTTGCTTAATCTGTAATGAAGTTTTGGTTGTAAAAGAGCATGAAACCATCCAAGCTAAAGTGATATCTTCATACTAAGGATGCAGCGTTTTGCAATAAACCAAAGGGATATTTTGAATGACTTTTAAAATCTTCAAATAAAGAAAAACAATTGTTTTGAGAATTTTGTTATGGTCAATGAAAAGTGTTTACTTGCATCTTGAGAAACTTCTTATTTAACTGCAAAAACTAAAAAGTGCCACGTGACATAAGATCTTGTATTACCCGATGCTATTAAAATGTCAGAAACAAATTCATGGGAAAAAGTATGGGGATGAAATTTATAAAATTTCTTTATCAAATGATACTATTTCCAAAAGAACTTCTGAAATTAGTAATGGCCAATTCCAGCAGCTTATTATCAGGCTTGGGGGCAGCCCAAAGGTTGTAAATACTTAGATGAAACAACTAATATTTCTAACATGGAATTGTTGTTACTTCATATAAGATATGCTTAAGAAAGAAACATACATGAAGAAATATTGTTTTGTTGCCCTTTCGAAGGTCACACAATAGGGGGAAGACATTTATCTTAAAGTCGATTAATTTTTCACAAATGAAGGTTTACAGTGAAAAATTGTGTTGGAATCTGTATAGATGGTTTTGGAGCAATGATGGGCAAGGAAAAAAATACCAAATAAAACTTTTTGAAAGAAATATTAAGTTCAACTAGAATAAATCTGCCCATTAACTTGGATATATCTTTATCAAAATGTTTTTAAAAATTATATCTCACTTTGCAAATTTAAAAACTGAGTTATAATGCCACATTTCTTCACAGTACAATGACCAGAAAAAAAGAATTGTGTAATACTGAACAATACTTGGGAGAGATATTGCTAATAAAGTTTAGGAAATTCATAGTAGCCTCAATATCCTTTACCTTACATGTTTAATAAATAAGTTTATTCTTCCTCCACAATAGCCCTCTCTTCTTTAGGCTATATATCTCTAGTTTCTCAACTATTAGATGCTTCTTCATCCTGGTCACTGTTCTCCGAATTCACTTTTAATATAGCCCATGTCCCTCTTAGTGAAATGTAATGATACTAAAAAAATTCCAACCATTATTCAACTACCACCAAGTACAGTGGGACTGTAATTTCCATAATCCAGACATTAGATTCTTGGACATTTCATCTACTCTCTTAGTTTTATTGTCACTTTGGTCCACATAAATTTCAAATGTAGATCACTATCTCTAGAATGTCTGTGGCATATTTCTACCTATCTGTTCTGATGACAACTCAAAAAATCCTAAACTCTGGTAAGTCACTGATGAACAAAAATAAACCAAAGTGATATCAAATATCTCTTCCCTTTTGCTTTTTTTTTTTCCTGTTTGGTGTTTTCTGTAGAGTGTTTGTTCTCTTTGTAGATGAATATAATAATTATGCTGAGTCTGGATATTGAGATTCTTTTACCTGCTTGAATCTCTTACAGAATTCTATCTTGATGGTAATTCATCTTTATAAGAGCCTATACAAGGGAGTGGATTATGAGGGTGCAGAGACTGTGAAAGATATTGGATCAAGTAGAATCATCAGAATAAGTAGAATTGACTATACATATCAAGGCTTCAATGTGTGTGATGGTGGTGGTGCTGGCAGACACAAGGAAATTAACAAGAGAGGGGTGGAAAAGGTAATGAGATCTGTTTCGGACATGTTTAATTTTGATGTCTACAGAATACCAAGTTCAAAATGTCTAGTAACCAATTGACTAAGTAGGATGAAGTTCAAAAGAGGGAGAGCAGGTACTATAAATCTGGTAGCCATTTGAAGAGATGATGTTTGGGCTCTAGGGGGAGTGACAGGGTCACCAAGTAAGAGAAAATGTAATGAAAAAAAAGAATCCAGGAGAGAACTTTGCGAGTACACCACAGTTAAGGGATGAGACATGGATGATGATCCAGTAAAAGGGATTTAGCAGAGATCAGACAGATGAAGAACCATCAAGAGAATACAATGTTGGAAGTACGCAGAGAGGAGAGAGTATCCTAAGAGAGACCCATTAACTATGTCAAATACTACAGAGAAGACAAGAAGTGTGAGGATTGAGAAAAAGCCATGGATTCTAAAGTCCTGATATAAAAGATTGAATAAAAGCAATACTTTATTTAAAAAAATCAAAAACAAAACCTCAACTACATACTCTTTACATTTGGCCTCATTCTGCAATTATGTGTATACACATCTCACCTTCCTGACTTAGTCATAAATAAGTCCTTTGAGTCTGCATTTATCATTTATTTACCTAGGCATCCCCCAAATAATTGCTGAATGAAGACAGGGAGATGGCTTACATTTGTTACAATAATTCACAAGGTTTTTATTGTTGTTATTATTTGTAACATACAAAATATGATACCCTATTCAATTTAGGCCTTCTTCTCAAGGAAAACGGGAATTATGGCAGAGAGAGAAGGGGCCCAAGAATAATCACATTCAAGGCTGATTTTGTTAAAGTTTTGGGAGAGAACCTTATATTCATTTGCTGTCTTGCATTAATTAAGTTGTACCTACTTTACCTCTGGGCTTTTATTCTATTCATCTTTGTACTCCTGTATCTGGCAGACATTAAAGCACAAATACAGAATCATATAACTAAGCTTCTAAAATCCTGTGAATTATCTAGAGTAGTTCTATGGCCCCATATTCCAATTATTTCCGCCAAAAGGGACAGGTAAGTCATAGTTATTTTATAGTGAGTTAAAAGTACTGAATCATACTTTGGTGTTTAGACAAAGTAGTTTAGTCTTGAAAGGAGACACCAGAATTAACCTTTGTTCATTCTGTCCCAGGTTCACTGAGTTCAAAGGAAGCAAAGTATAAGGGAATGAACATTAAACAGTCCCAAATCTGCCACTAATTAGTTATGTGAACTTGAACAAGTCACCATCACTGTGGGTGGTAACTTTCCTAATCTGCTAAATCAAAAAACACTTAAATAAACATTCGTGAAGTGAATTTTATGTACCAGGAACTGTGACTAGCTGTATGGCTAAAATACAGTAGCTCCCAGCTAACACCAGAATTCCAAGAATGCCATGCACAAAAACTATATAAGAACCAGCAAGTCAGAACATTGGCTGCTCAGGTTTCTTTTTCATTTTTAAAAAATAAAATGCAAAATGATGGATGATTATTACTCATGCTTAGACATCTAAGAGGACTAGCACTTGCATGAAAAACAAAGAAAATGTAAACATGAACTAGATTGTAATACATTATATCATAACTAATCATTAATATTCATGCTACTTTATAGCATCTACCAAAAAGAGGTCAGTAATTGCATATTTTACTGTTTGGAGAAATTGAATTATTATATTGATATTTTTGAGACAATATTTTTATTTTCCACTTTTATGAATTCAACTGTTCTTACTTCCCCAGGCTAGAAAGACCAAAGATCACATTTAAATGGGTAGAAGTTTTCTCTTGAGGGAATTCTAAGTAATTTCATCTCTGGAATAATGGTTTTTCCACATTTGGGACATGTCAAAACTGAAAGGATGACTTTCATTTTCCACCTTGGGCTTTCTTATACCCATTCTTTTTAGTTTGTTTTTTGTTTCCAACATTCATTAAGATTTTGAGTTCCAATTTTTAAAGCAATCTGATATAGGCTATACAGGTACAATCCACTTTTAACCCGCTTCCTTATGAGTCATGTTGGGAAAGAAAAATCTTATCCCTATTCTGAGGTCTGGTTTAAATCCGGCTACCAGGTCTTAGTTTAACTCAGCGGTTTTGGCTCCTCTAGAAATGAGCTAGCCACCAGGCACAGAACTAAGTGTGCAAAGGCAAGGACCAGCAGCATCGTTGGGAAGTACCTGCCCGGCCGCTCAGGGATGTCAAAGACAAGGGCGTGCGTCAGGTCTCAAAGGAGCAGGGCAATGTAGAGGGCACAAGCTCGGTAAAAGCGGCTCGACAATGGCCACGGGGCTCAGCAGGCAAAGAAGGCCCGCAGACGAGGGGGTCTGCGGCCGATGTCACGTCATCTCGGGGATCTCACTCTCCTCGGGAAAATGGGGGCTGGGGCGAGGGACCCCTAGAGACCCAAGCGATCCCAGATTCAGGATCTCTGGACAGGTCGGCAGCTGAGGGGCTAGAGCACAAAGGAGGTCCTCGGACCCGCCCCCGACCACTCTGCTCCCGCATCCTCACAGGCTGTCCCGTGCTCTGGAAAATCGGAAACTTCGCACGGACGCCCGCTGTGACTGCTTTACTGATTCTTCCCATGGTCCGAGCCCGGCCCAATCTGCCTCCTAGAAGGGTTACTGCCACGGAAGGAAGCACTGAGTTTGTATGTTACAAAGAACATTTCCTTTAATCCTCTTCACAGCCCCGGGAGATAGGTACTATTATGATTATTCCCATTTGACAGGGGGGGAAACTGAGGCAAGTATTCAGGGAGCCGGCCAGCAGGACTCCGCATTTGAACTCCGGGCTTCCTGACTCCGGGCTCCTCGCTCCACACACCGCACCCCCTGAGGGAAGGGTCCTTCTTCGGGGTGCCCGGAAACCGCGGGCCTTTCCCCGGCCCAGCTCCCCTGGGAGTTTCTCCTTAGGCTGCCCCGCCCAGCCCCGGCCCAGCCCCCATCACTCACATCCTTTTTTACTTCGGCCATGTCTTCCTCGGTGAGTGCGGGCGCGGCGGGCTCCATAGCGGAGGCTCCAGAACTCAGATCGCGCCGCCCCCGGCACTGAAGAGGCTAGCTACACCTGCCCGCCCCCGTACCTGCCGTAGAGGGGCAGAGTGCAGCAGAGAGAGCGGAGGGGCTCGAGGCCCAAGAGCGGAGCGGCAATTTCCGCTTCCGGCTCTCGGTCTTAACCCGGCGACTGGAGCTCCGACCGGACGTGCCAGAACCGAGCTTCCCGCCCCTAGTCGAACATCGGAACGCGACTGGACCTCACAGCCGTCAATCCAGCTCAGAAGCGGTTCCTCTCCTACACGAGGGAAGCCTTTACATCCCGCCTTTCGCGGGACAAAGTCTAGTCCTTTACCGGCAAACTCAGCTTACGTGCTGAGACAAAACCACGCCTCCTTCTAAAGAGCCTTATCCCCACTTCCCGTTTCATATGAGCCACACCCCTTCAGGAAAATCCTCTCTCCGTCTCTTCCTACCGTGGGGCCTAAGTCACGCCCCTTTCTAAAAGTTTTTCTCCTACTCCGCGTGCTCACGAGTAAGATCACGCATCCCATTAAAGCCCGCCTTACGTCAGCTGTCCCGCTGGACTGAATCCCCGCCCCCTCACCTGGGTCGCTCCCCTCCCTTAAGTCTCCGGATACAAGTCACACCCCTCTCCTTTTATGGCCCACTGCTAGTCCCAAATTGCTAAACACGTCGGGTAAAATGGGCCCTCCTCTTAGCGCTTTTCCCCTCCCGCAATGCGCAAGCCACGCCCCCTTCCAAAGATTCCCTCCAACTCCACCTCCCGGTTAAGGAAATCCCCTCACTCGGGGGTATCGAAGGCCCTCAAACCACGCCCCTTAGGAGGGCACTCCCTCTGCTTCCTCCAGCGAGACGCAGGCCACGCCCCTTCTCCCTGGTCCCAAAGTTGGTTCTGGTGCTGTCCCAGGGTTATCCCTACTGAAGTTAGTTTGTGAACGGAGGATGAACAGAGCTAGAGTCGGAAGGAGACCTGAGCTATAGGACCTCTGGCACACGTGTTAAAGTGGAGGTGATAATAGTATCCCCCTAGTGTCATCCTCCTTGCCTGTTCACCAAAGCACGTAGCACGGAAGCATCGCAGGCGCCGAAAGCGCTTGGTCTCCGGGACTTAGGGGGATTTCCATTGTCAACCGGCATTTATTAAGCGTGTGTTGTTCCTCTAATTAGAAACAAAGCCCTCTTTTTACAATGTAGCAACAATAGTAACAAAACTAACGCAAGGGCCGGCCATTTTTAGAAATTCACTCATTTTTTTTAATGAAGGGCATATTTAATATTTCACGGGAGCCCCACGTCTGCTGCTATCCTGGAACAACAACTTTAACCGGGAATTTACACTCCAGAGGGACAGGCAGCAGGTTTGCATACTGTATATAGAGATTATATATAAAATCAATATGAAATAAGTCCTTTATCACTTAATGACGGAGGAAGCGGATGAGATTTTGTTCTCTTTGACAGAGCACGATTTTTTAGACTGGAAAGCAGTGAATAAAAATGGATGACAAGGATCCTACTCCAGTTCATAACTAGGTAAAACGAGCCACTTTATGAGAAAAGATGAATTCTTCTCTCAGCCGAGGTCTTCGGGTCCAGATCCAATAATGATTTAAGTAAGACACTTCCGACAGGCATGAAATGTCCCTTCCACCTCACGAGCAGGGGCTCTGGCATTCTTGGACCACTTCCTTTTTTCCGCTGACCAACAAAATCTTGATTGCTGATTCAGGTGACATTTCAAACAACTCACATTTGTGTATAATTAAATTTTAGAATTAAAAGGCTAAGATGATGATTAAACATCTCCCAGGATTCCTGTGTAAATTATAGGGACCAAAAGGGAAGAGCTGGAAAGGTATATGAAATAGATAAACAAATCAAATATTTACTGATAATAAATCATAAGGAAATTTGTTTTAAAATGATTCTTTGATATACGTATATAACATTACCATTTATTAAAGATGAAAGCAAATTTGCATACTAATGAGATAAAGGTGCTTGTTTATTTTTACATAAAGAATTAAATCTTGGCAGAATATTTGACATTGCAGGATATAGAACATTCAGAAACCTTTTACTGTTGCCAATTTTTTGACTCCCCCACATTTAGTATGAGGTTACAGCCCACAGTTTAGGAAGTTTTTGTTCTATACTATTTTAGTTGGTGATCTCATCAGCTCCCAAGGATTTCGTTACCATTTCTATCCTGATGATTTTCAAATCTACCTCTCCCTTACAACCTAGGTATCTTCCTTAATTCCTTACTATCACTCCTCACCTCTCCATACACAATTTGTTGCCAAGGTGTCTTGATTTCACCTTTGCAACACCTTTAGTATATGTCCCCTTTTCTCCTCTGAAACTACTAGAGAAGGCCCTGGCACCTCATAACTGGACTATTTCGATAGCCTGATGGTGGATTTCCTTCCCTCATTTCTCTTCCCACTCTAATTCATCTTCCATTTATCCACTAAAGTGATTTCCTCAACACAAGTCTGATTAAACCATTTCCTCTCACTCCCCCCAAATTTTAGTGCCTTTCTATTGCCTTAAATACCCAACACAAAATGCTCTGGAATGAAAGCCTTTCATAATCTAACCACCTCCCACCTTTCCGGTTTTTTTTAATACCTCACTCCCCACCGTGTACTTTGAACCAGTGACATTGGCCTACTGGCTATTCAACAAACAATATACTCTTTTGACTCTGGGCATTTTCTCTGGCTGGTCCCCATGCATGGAATGCTTTCCCTCCTTTACTCTGACTACTGAACTTCTTGACTTCCTTTACATCCCAAGAATTATCCCATCTTCTACAGGAAGCCTTTTCCAGCTCTTCTTAATTCTAGTGCCTTCTCTCTGTTACTATTTCCTATTTATCCTGTTTATAGTTTGATTTGTATATGTTTGTTTGCAGTTTGCTGAGGCACAGTTGCTTCTTGGAGCCACAGGTGAGAGTTGGGTGGATCAGATAGATACTGAAGATGGAAAGCAACCTGGAAGAGGGTTCAGCAGACCTCACTTCAGATGTCCTATTTTTCTCTGAACCCACCCTACATTCCAGAATGGAAGGAGCTCAGAAGAAATGCAAGATGGACAAAGTGAGAGATGCCATCCCAAATGTTCACAGGGACCATTTATGGCAGGTTTGTGGCATAGTATTTTGAGCTCATATTGGTCTGATCAGCCATAGTCAGACACACTAACTTGACTTTAATATAGTGATGTTACTTTGATCCTCTTCGAGAATGAAGGACAACAACTAACCAAACAATATGAATGTTGTCTTTCCCATTAGCATGTGAACTCTCCAAGGGCAGGGACTCAGTAGTTAACGCAGTACCTGACACATAGTAGGCACTTAATAAATGCTTATTGATTGATTGATGGTTAATCTTTCAATGCTCTGTGCAACCTTCTATGAGTATAACTAGCAGAACAGGTGCTGATACACACTGGGAGAGGTCATTCCCTTGATCTCTATATCAATGAAATCACAGTTTGGATTGTACTGTAGATAGGAAGACTAGAAAGACATTTATTGAAGCAGTGAATAATATAACTAACATTTATAAAGTGCTTTAAAGCAGCACACCTTTATAAATATTTTCTCATTTGATCCTTATGACAATCCTAGGAGATGGTTACTGTTATCATGCTCATTTTATAAAAAAGAAAGGTGAAGAAGAGGGAAATAGAGTGACTTGCCTAGGGTCACATAGTAATTATCAAAGTCTGGATTTGAACTCAGTTCTTACTGATTTGATTTATACACCAAGGCACTCAGGTGTCTTTTAATGTAGAAAAGCTAATGGAAGTTTGAATTAGAATTATACTCAGTGTTGTTTTTTTTTTTTAATCATCATTACCATTTCCTGTGGGAAAATAATTGATCCTCCTGTCAGTCAGTCAACAAACACATATTTATTTATTTATCCATTCACTAACTCATTTATACATCCATTGATTTGTTTGCTTCTTTATTTTGTTGATCAATTGTGTTCAAGTCTTCATGACCCATACATACACATATACACAAACACACACAATTTAGGGTTTTCTTGACATTAATACCAAAGTAGTTGGTTGGCCATTTCCTTCTCCAGCTCATTTTACAGATGAAGAAACTGAGACAAACAGAATTACTTGCCCAGGATTATGCAGTTAATATGTATGAATGTTAGGTTTTTACTACGTGCTAATGAGATAATGAGATATTAGGTTCTTACTAAGTACTAAGTCAGTACTTGACAATTCTCTACTTCCGGCCTTTACTGGGAGTTTTGCTTGTGAACTCCTGGGGAGGCGCTTACATGCTTAGGAGGAGCAAGTTCATTGATTGAAGTAATTTTTCCCAGAAGCCTTTGCGTTATCCCACGCCCATTCTCTGGGAGGATAAAAGAGGGCTGGCACTCTGAGAGATGGAGAGTCTCTTGTCTGGACCAGACTTGAGGCAGCTCTCTGGAGGAAGAAGAAGTCACTACTGTGGACCAGAGTTGGTGGCAACTGTCTGGAGACAAGAGCTCTCTACAGGAAGAAGAATCTGTCCAAGAGATTTGAGTTGACACAGCAGATCTCCTCCCAGAGAGCAATCGGCGGTTTCTAGAGACAACAGAACTTCACATATGAGGTCAGATTTTAATTTAACATTCTATCCACTGGACTACCTGCTGTGCCAAGTATTTATTAACTGGTTACTATCAAGCATTGCTATGGATATGAAGAAAGGTAAAAACATTGTCTCTTCAGCATCTCAAATTTCAATGAGTTAGACAAATGCAAAAATTATACAAACAACATAAATACAGTATAAGTAGGAGATAATGTTAGAGGGAAGGTGCTGACAGTGGCAGGTGAGAAAGGATTACATTCTAGGTTGGAGAATAGTTAGTAAAAATGTGCAAGTGGGAGATAGAACTTCATGTGTAACAAGCATCAAGAAAGCTGGTGTTTAAAGGATGGTAGAATGAGGCTTCCTGAACTTTTTTCACTGATGATCCCTTTTTACCTGAGAAAGTTTTACAGGACACTGGATATACAGGTATATAAAATAGGTATATAAATCAAACATTTACTGATAATAAATCATAAAGAAATTTGTTTTAAAGTTATTTTGAATAATTTTTATTATTTATTAAAGACAAAAGCAAATTTGCATACTAAGGACATGAATGTGCTTGTTTACTTTTATATAAAAAAGTAAATCTTTGTGGAATATTTGATCCTGAAGGATGAAGAACATTCAGAACCTTTTCACTGTTGCCAAACTTTTCATGAGTCCCACATTCAGTTACATGACCACACAACCTAAGAAGCTTTGTCATAGAATATAGGAAGTAAAATGTAAGATGACTAGAAAGGAACTATGTTATAAAGGGCTTTAAGGACTAAGAGGATTTTGTATTTATATTTGTATTTAATCCTGGATATATTTAATCCTAATTGGGAGCCAGTGGAGATTGTTAAGTGGAGAAGAGGTGGGACCAAAAATCAGATGGACTCCAAAATCACCTCAGTGACTGAGAGGAACATGGATTTAAAACATAAAGACCAACCAAAAGGCTCCTGCAAAAATTCAGATTTGAGGTGATGAGGGCCTATTCTTGAATAAGGGCAGAATCAGAGGAAAGACAGGGGAGGATACAAAAGATATAAAGTAAAATTGACAGAGTTTAACACCAGATTGGCTATAGTGGTAGGGGAAAGATGGAGTGAATACTTGAAAATGACACTAAGGATATAGATCTGGGTGACTGATAGGTGACTGATAATTTCAAGAAAGTTAGGAAGAGGAGAAAGTTTGAGGGTGGGGTAAGATAATCAGTCTAAAATGCCTCTGGAACATTCAATTGGAGATGCCCTTTAGGAAATTGGTGATGTGAAAATGGAACTCAGAAGACAGGGTAAGGATGGATATATAATATGGGAATCACATATACAAAGTTGATTATTGAATCTATGGGGGCCGATGAAATAACCAAGTAAGATAATTTGGAGAGAAGAGAAGATAGAAGGAGAAGCCTGAATAGAGCCTTAGGAGACAACCACAATTAGTGGGCATAATCTAGATAAAGATTTAGCAAAATAAACTGAGGAGAATCAGATAGATGGGAGAGACCAGTATCAGGAACACCTAAAAGAGAGAGAATTAACTAGTAGAAAAGAGTGGACAGTGTCTACAATTAAATAGGGTTCAAAAGAAGTTTGTTTTTTTTTTAAGCCATTAAATTTGGCAAAAAAAAAAACCTTGATCATTGGTTATTTTGGAGACTAGTTTCAGTTGAATGGCCATGTCTGAAACCTGACTCAGAAATCTCATTACCTATCATTTGAATCATCAATTATTATTTAGCGTCTCTGACAGTTTCTTCCTGCTCCAATCCTTTTCCCACATAGTTTGACAAAATAATCCTCCTAAAACTGATTGCACACCATTGCAGAGGGAAAATTGAGAAGAGGAAGTTGACATGCTGATTATAGATGGCTTTTTCAAGTTACCTATCTATGAAGGAGAGGAATAGTCTGTATCTTTCCTTTCTTTCGTGGCTAAATATCTTGAATATTAAAGCCATAATAGCTAGTGGTAGTAATCAGATCAAATGAGGTCTATAAAACAGAACCCTACCTTGTAACAAAATAGGTGGAATCAAAGCAGAACGATTAACTGACCAAATCTTCCTCCTTCTTACCTTACTGTCCATGTTTTTTTTTTTTTTTTTTTTTTCTGTTGTGGTATATGAAGCATTCTTCACATCAAGTCTGAGAAACTTTTTTTTATTAATTTTAAAATTTTTTGACAGCATATATGCATGGATAATTTTTTACAACATTATTCCTTGTACTCACTTCTGTTCCGAATTTTCCCCTCCTTCCCTCCACCTCCTCCCCTAGATGGCAGGCAGTCCCATACATGTTAAATGTGTTATAGTATATCCTAGATACAATATATGTGTGCAGAACTGAATTTTGTTGTTGTTATTGTTGCACAGAAAGAATTGGATTCAGAAGGTAAAAATAACCTGGGAAGAAAGACAAAAATGAAACTAAATAGCTGGTTCTATACCCTTACACTATCACCTGGGGGGCCAATTTGTATCACTACTCTTTCCAAATAGAGAATAGAGAGCTGGTCCTCTTTGAAAAGAAAGCACCACCAACAACAACCTTATACTAGAGAAATCACAGATCCTTTCTTTATTCCTTTATAATTTTCCAATTGTAGATACTCTTGTGTTTAACATAATACACATTCATTTAAAAGCATTACAGAATTCAGTTATTTTTAATTGACTTATATTTTTTCAATCAATGGATAGTAATAATATATCTATTATCTAATAATGATACTATCTATTACCAAAGACTACAGAAGCTTCTGACATGAATTCATTTCAATTCAATTCATCAAACATTTAAAAATAATTCATTCTAGCTTTGTGTATTATGTTGGGAGAGAAAAATCAGAACAGAAAAAGGAAAAAAAAACATGGGAGAAAGAAAAAAAAAACACAGAAAAAAGGAAGTGAACATAGCACATGTTGATTTACATTCAATCTCCTTAATTCAAATTCTGGATGCAGATGGAATTTTTTTTTTTATCCAAAGTCTATTGGAATTGCCTTGGACATCAAACTATGTCATAGGGACTATGTAAGGCACTGGGAATGCACAGACAGAACTGAAAAACAATCTCTGCCCTCAAAAAGGTCATTCTACTAGAGGGAGAACATAGTTATGTTCACAGCTAAGTAAACAAAAGATAAGTCAGTATAAGGCTAATATTTATGCTCTGAAGATTTTATCTGCCATTCGGGATTCTAGAGTATATTGAATAGTACAGGGTAACTTTTTTTAAATCTCCTTTTGGATTGAGCTCCCCTTGGACTGCATTCATCTCATTTGTTAAGAGCTAATAACCAGAGTCCTGCTTCCATTTAGCCATTTAACAATGGGTAACTTTTACAAAGGAATATTGATTTCAAAGCTATAGAAAAAAAAAAGTATGATATTCTCTCCAACATTTCCAGGGCATAATTTGCCTAATACAATCTTAGTCTGTATGGGTGTGGGTTCAGGCTCACACAATCCCTTCATAGCACTGATCCTATCAAGTTCATGTCCAAAATTGCCATCATTGGCAGCTTCTTCTGGGCTGGGGTCTCAAGGGTCACTTCAGATGATTGCTTTATACTCCGTAAGGCATCAAAACTGGGACAACTATAACACAGCCTACATTCCTGGGCTTCTGGATTCCTGTGGCTTGTCTTCTACGCTTTGAAAGTCCTCAGAGTCCAAGACTCCACATACCCTACCCAGAATGGAAATAAAAACAAATAAAAAGGCCAAGGTAGCCTGTTTCTCAGGGGGATTTGTGGGTAGATAGATGGAGGTCATATAGTTCTTCCCCTTATCATATGGTATCAATGGATGTTGTAAAGGAAATCAATTATTTTTCCAGATTTAAATACAGCAAAAAGAAGTGGACCAGAACTGAGTTGTTGTTGTTTTTTTGTTTTGTTTTGTTTTTAATTTTTATGGAGGCAATCAGTGTTAAGTGACTTGCCCAGGGTCATACAGCTAGTAATGTATCTGAAGCCAGATTTGAACTTAGACCCTCCTGACTCTGGGACTGGTGCTCTATCATGTCCTTTTGAAGAATTTTCCAATTCTACATCCAATGTAAAAAGGCTCCTCCAAACATGTGTAGCCAATTGGAACCACAGACTATCCACATATGATCCAGTCATCACAATTCTTTTGGAAGCAGCTCCTTGGCATCCTTAACCTGGTGATGAGGTCTGTATATGTGCCAGGTCTCTTTCCCTTATAGGACTTGAAAAAAGAAAAAGAGAGAAAGAAAAGGAGGAAAGGAGGAAAGGAGGAAAGGAGGGAGGGAGGGAAGGAGAGACAAGAGACAGAGACAGACAAGAAACACACAGAGAGAATATTGAAAGAAGATTGAACAAGAAAGGAAGTACATGAGTTCCATGTTGGAGGAAAATAAGAATTCTGAGAGTTAGAGGAAAGGTAGAAGTACATTCCAGGAATGGAGAATTTCCTATGCAAATAAAAAGTAGAGAACCAAAGCCATGAGTGATTGGATGAAGGAGATGGCTTAGCTTGTGAAAGGGAAAACTTAGAGACATAAGCACTGCCTTTGTATATTTGAAGGATGGTCATGAGAAAGCTGGATTGCACTGTCTCTTCCCATTGATCCTAGCCTTCCTTGGGCTCCGAATGCAAGACTAGGATCAATCTGTGGTAGTTATAGGGAAGCAAATTTTGGGCCAATGTAAGGTATTGTGCGCATTCTATGAGAGGTGGAATAGACTATGTATTGTGTTTTCTCTCAAGGGAGAGCTAGATGACCAATTCTTAGGACTATTATAGAGGACATTCACATTTCTAGTAGGGGGTAATTAGGTGGCACAGTGGATCCGAAATCAGGAAGAACTGAGTTCAAATATATCCTTGAACTATCAAGTCACTTATCTTCTGTCTGCCTCAGTTTCCTCAACTATAAAATAGAAATAAGAGCTACTAAAAATGGTGAGGATCAAATGAGGTATTTATAAAGCTCATAAATCAGAGCTTGACACAGAGGTGCTTAGTAAGTGCTTTTTTCCTTATATCCTAGATGACATTAGAATTCCCTTTCAAGTGGGAAATATAATGATTTTGTATATGAAAGTTTAGGAGTCCATTAACTGTCTCCCCCCCTCCCAGGCATATAGACACTTGTTCAATTTTTACTGTGAGTATTAACATGGCAATCTCTACAAGTAAGGACTTGATTTATTTTATTGATTTCTAGACTTAAGAAAATGGTGGAGAAAATAGTATTAATGCAGCTTACACTTAAAAGTGTTTTATACACACACACACACACACACACACACACACACACACATATATATACACATATATACACACATATATTCAGAGAGCTAATGCCTAAAGATTTAGCAGCACCCTAGACTCCACCTCATGTGCGTCAGTGAGAACATTTTTTTTTTGTTGAATCATTTGATCAATCAATCAAAATACGCTGAGAACAAGACCTGAGCACCTCCTCATAGCCGTCAAAAACAAGTCAAACAAAGGTACTAAAGGAAGACTGTTCTCATTGTGTAGGGGCCTTGGTAATGCCCTGTGGGGTCTGTATAAAATCAGTGAGCAAGTTCAGAATCCAGGAAGTCTGAGCATTAAGCAGTGTTGAGGAGAGGATATTCAGATGAAACCCCAGAGAAGGAACTGATTGAGGGGGAAAGGATAGCAGATACTCAGACCTCAGCCGGGACCTCAATCTCCTTCATTTCCCTTTGATGAAGAAAGGATTTTGTGAATTTTGGAAGCTTTGAAGATTTGAGACTTCCCATCTTCCCATTAGGTTCACCATTTCCCCTGGAACAGCTAATGGCAGGATCTATATCAGGAGCTGAGACAGAATGAACATAGATTCAAAGTTCTACAAAGAGCATCATAGAAAAACTACCTCAAAAATGAGGAGGACATAATGAGGATTCCAACAAAAGGACTCCTGGGAGCTGGGCATTACTCCCTTTACCACTTATGCTATATAATATGAAGTCCTCTTTCTATCTGGAAAATATGTATACTTATGGGAGAGCATATTATACTTGGGCAAATGCTTTATAACAAATATTCTTATACCATTTTAATAAATTTAGCATTATTTGTTATTTCAGTTTTGTCTCACTCTTTGTAACCCCATTCAGGGTTTCCTTGGACAAGATCTAGAATGGTTTGCCTTTTTTTTTTTTTTTTTTTTTTTTTTTTTACAGATGAGGAAACCAAGGCAAACAAAGTAAAGTGACTTGCCCAGAGTCAAACAACCAGTAAGTTGAGATTTGAATTCATGAAGACAAATCTTCCTGACTCCAGGTCCAGAACTCTTTATCAACTGCACCCTCTAACTGCTCCTATAAGAGCTAGCCAATGTTAAATAGAACAAAATTGTTAGTCACAGGGCAGGAGGGGAACAGTTAGATGGGACCTGAATTGATTGTAGAGGAGGTGCTCTGACCTCTTAGGCCACTCTAGAATCAGAGGTGTGAGATGTAACCAGCTTGACTCTAGAAGAGGGAGCCATGATATCCATTGAACACGAGGAAGAGTATGTAGGTTAGTATTCCCAGATCATAGAGTACATCAATGGTACTAAAGCCTAAGAATATTGAAATGGTAGGCAGAGACTAGATTCTGAAGAGTTTTAAATCCTAAACAAGGGACCTGATGTTAGAACCTGGAGGAGTTTATTGAGAAAGATCACAGGTTTGGTTCTATGCTTTACATTAATGTTATTGCTATTTCTAGATCATTACTGTTTCTCAGAAGAACAAATGGAAGATAAGACTCTTTTAACCCAACTCTTTTATCAGTCTCTTGTGGGACTACATGACTAAATAGTAGCCTAGTCACATGGTAAGCATAAATGCATTTTATTAGTCCAGTTCTTATTCTTGGGAGAATCTGTAAAGTGTAACATGGATTACTTTGACTCCCCACTGCTTGAAGACATCCTCTCATATATTTCCACCCCCTCCTCCAGGGTTTTCTGATACTCTTAGAGGGATGGGGGAGTCTTTGTCTCTTCCATTGGCCCAAGTTTCACTGATTATATTTTCCCAAGTTTTAAGGGTCTAAGCACCCCAGTTCCACTTAAGCACTTATCAATCACATTGCCTTCTATAAAGAAATATTTACTTCAACCAAAACAAATATTTATTTCTCCTCAAACCTCTAGACTCTAGAGTGTTATCTCTCCTCTGGGGGTGATGATGGGGGGAGTTGGGAGAATGGTTAGGAAGGAGATTCAGTTCAAAATCCAATGTCTATCTTGGGCTTGTGCCCTGTGACCTTGGATCCTTAGAGCTTCCTTATTGGGTTGGGTGCAACTATATTACCTGAAATTCTAGGTTCCAAAGTACTCAAGCTTCAAGTTCAAGTGTCTCCACTCCCCACACCCTTGGTGTTTCCCAGAAAAGTACAAACAATACAAGCCCATTTCTAAGGAGTTCCGGGCCTAAGGGGAAGGAGAAATGGCTCTCCCAATCCGTTCTTTTCAGCTCCCTTTCTGGTGCTCCTGTTGGGAGAGAATTAGCAGCACCTTTGGATGCTACAGTTCACTTGAGAACCAGCAGATGGAAGCAGCGACTCTCTCAGTGTTACTCAACTAGTAATTCTCTGAGCCAATTTGAACACAGGGATTACTGATTTATTTTATCTACTATGTAACACTGCTTTTCTACTTTGTACAAATGTTTGCTGTGGTTACTGTTTTATATCCTCAGTGTCTTGTCTAATGCCTGACACACTGAAGGCAATTAAACAATTAAAAACAAAACCTAAATAAATTAGTAAGGAGAGGTGGAGCTCAGAGACAAAATGTGTAATTATTTTTATAATATAGTAGATATTATGTAGCGAAAGCACTGATTTTGGAACCAGAAAATCTGGGTTCAAATCTTAACTTTTAAGCCTTTTTTGGGCCTCAGTTTCCTTTTCTGTAAAATGATAAATTTGGTTGAGATGACTTTAAGTTACTTCCCAATTGTAGATCCCGTGATTCTATGCTATAATTATGTCATGTAACTTGCCGACAATATGTTTTCTCCATTTTGGTGAAATGAGATTGCTGATATTTAAGCATGAAATTTGGATATGTACAATGCTGGGATAATTTATTTTTAAAAAAGAAATATTTCTCTTTGCGCTAGAAATTGAGGTAAAAGAATCCACCCAAGTTGAGAAAAGAAATTCCTTTTGTTTATGGAAGTGGACCATTTGGCTCAAATTTCCCCAGGGGATACTTTAGGGTTCACTGATACCAGTTTTGTCTCTCATCTTACTCCACAAGCCCTCAGGAGGGAGTTTGCCTGTGGAACAATATCTGATGTCATTGTAACTTGTGTACTGACCTTACCACGCAGCATTTCTCCCTCAACAGAATTTATAGATGGTGCCAGAATCAATCTGAATTGTAACCAGATTGTTTTTACTCCAATTTGTTCCCAGGAATAAATCTAAGGCATTCTTTTGATCAGGGACATTCATTCTGATTGACATCTAAGAATAAGATCTACTTTCACACCTGGGTTCACAGATTTGCAAAGTGATTGACTGAATCAAATATGCCTCAGACAAGGCCTTGGGAATTGGTCACATAATTGCCACAAAGAAAGTGTCATGAAGTCCTTCAGAGATAATACATCTTTCCCTGAAATAGTTCTATATATCTACATCTATGTCAATATCTATCTATCTTAGATCAATCAATAGATATTTATGAAGTACCTATTATGTGCCAGACACTCTGCTAAGTGACATGTGTATGTAGCTATGCATTTCAGAAGGCATCACATAAACAGCTGTCAAGACCCCCAAACATGAGAAAGAAGGGAAAGAAGTGGACTATTTCTAGAACATGGGTGATTTTCTGCTTTCTTGGACAAACTAAATAATGCAATGTTTTAAAATTATCAATTCAGGATCATTAGTGACTCAGTAAAGATTCAGGTGGCTTATTTCACTCTCATTTTCCTGACCCTCAATGTCTAACTCATTTAGAGCCCTTTTAGATCAGAGGATCTCAGTCACTTGTATCAAGGGCAGTGAAGAAAAATATAAATAAATTCAAACCTTCTGGATAATAAAAATAGGATCAAAGAGTTGAAAAGACTTCAGGGATGATCTTGTCCTTCTCTTTCATTTTACAGATGAGGAGACTGAGAACCAGGTCACACAAGCAGAAAACATCCAAAATCAGTGATCTGAATCTAAGCTCAGAATTACCTAAGAATTGACTGGGCCATTAAAGAATCATAAATTTAGACTTGGAAGGAAATTTAGAGGTCAAGACTAATCACTTAAAGATGAGAAAACTGAGATTTAAAGAAATAAAATGACTTGCCCAAGATTGCCTAAAATCACCAGAGAGTATGAAGCAGAGATAAGATTTAAATCCAGGTTCATTAATCCTAAAGCCAGTACTATACTGTTTTTACTCTACCACATGGCTCACAATAGCTGCCCTTACTCTTTGTAGGCATATTCAAATCATATACAAATACATACACAGACAAGTTCCTTCATACCTTTTCCATAATCCTAATCTGAACTTGACTGACAGAATCTTTAAACATTTAAAAATTACCACAGGGAACCATTCCTATGATAATTCTGTCATCTACAGAGCACCATATTCCTCATAACACTGTGCTTCAGAACCTGGAAGGACAAACTTCCTGAAACATTTACCAACATCTCTCATTTTCCTACCTTCCTTCTTCCTGTAGCTGACCTACATCCTGCTAAGAATATTCCACTGATAGAAAGAGAACAGGACATTGCTTTTACTGATTTCCTCCTTAGTGTTTTTTTAAATTATTATCTTTTATATATTATATTAAAATTCAATATAAAACATATATTATAAATATACATTATATATAATGTTTGTTTTTATATTTGTAAGGTTTGTAATGCCCATGTAATATATGTGTGTGAATGTGTGTGAGTGTGTGTGTGTGTGTGTGTGTGTGTGTGTGTGTACAAGAGCTATATAAATGAAGTTCAGAGGTACTGATAAATACAATAAGAGATTTTGATCACCCCTAAGGAGAGGAGATGCCAGTGAAGTGAATAAGATGATGACTGACAAGTACTTGGAATATCTCAGGCTGTATTTTTTTTGCACCTATGTTTATATGGGACTAGAATTATCTCCATCTCTCCCCTAAATATTGTTGGTCTAGGGATACAATAAGTTCAAAATAAAAGTTGCTTCCATTAAAAGGGAGGGTTCCCCATGCTTACACTTGTTGGCTTGATTTCTTCCCATTAAATGCAAATTATACAAAAGAACATCACAAATAATGAACTGCAAAGACAACTATCTAAGCAAAAGGGCAAACAAATTGGACAAGTTATTAAAAACAAGTATACTAGCTGCAAATATATCCAAAAAATGCACAGAATGAATGAGTTCTTAGATGTGAGATGTCAATTCAATCAATCAAGAGATCTTGCCCAAAGAGAAACTACTAGATGTTGCTAGGAAGGTGATAATCAAAGATATGTTAAGAAGCCAATTTTCACTATGTATCTGCAGCTTCCAAAGTTTGTCTGTCTCTGTGTCTTTTTCTGGAGTTGTCCTCTAGACTCATGTGTCCTTTTTGAAATAGGAATGAAGAATGTCTCTCCTCTCCAAAGCTTTCACCCATCTCTACCCCTCACATGGTCACCCAAGGTTATATCCAAATTCTCTCCACCAATCCAAAATAACTTACAGGCAATATAAAATACAAACACAAGTACTCCTCCTCCTCCCCCCATTCATTTTGATTGGGAATTGGGTTAGATGTCACCTTCACTTCAGAATATATTCTTCCCCCCCACTTTCCAGTGAGCCAACCCTTACAATAAAGAATGCAAATAAAGAGGAAAAAATAGTTCAGCAAAACTAACCCACTTATCAATTAAGTTTGATGTATTCTATTCTCATAGACTTCTACCTCTGCATAGAAAGGAAGATATTTCATATCTCTTCTTTGGGGTTGTTTGATCATTATAATTATGGAGCATTAAGTTTTGGTTGTTGGTTTTCCCATAAAAATTGTAGTTATACATATTATTTTACTGGTTCTTGTGTGTGTGTGTATACATATATATGCATATTTACATATACACATACATACATGTGCACACACACATATATATGTCATCTCATGCTTCTCTCTGTCTTCTCATTTATGATTTCTTATAGTGCAATAATATTCTGTTACATTTATATACTACAGCCATTCTCTGATTGATCATCAATTTTTATTTTAAGTTTTTTTGCCACAATAAAAAGCATGTTTATTGTATTTAGGACTTTTCTAGTTCAAAGGGTTTGTACATTTTAGTCGATTTCTTAGCACAATTTCAATTGTTTTTCAGAATGATTGGCCCCATTCACATATCTATCAATAGTATATTAGTGTGCCTGTCTTCCCACAAACTCTATAACATTGAGAGTTCACATTAAAAAAAAAATCTTAACCAATTTGTGAGTTGTGAGGTGAAAACTGAGAATTGTTTTGATGTACATTTCTCTATTAAGGATTTGAAGCTCTCCTTAGTGTTGATGGACTCACACTGTTTTTAATCATTCATCAGGTAAAAAGAATGAGTTTGAGATTATTTAGTAGTGGTTTAATGTTCTAAGTATAATGCCCCCAAACTTACTTTCTAGTTTCTCAGAACAAGGGAAAATCCATTTTTTTCCTCAATATGAAAAGTTTTTAGAAGTTTTTTGTAAACACTAAAATAGAGAGTTAATTTGAACAATACCGTGAAAGCTTATAGCAAGCCAAATGGGAAACCTAGCAGAAAATTGGAATTGATTCAAGCAGTGCATTGAGAACCTTTTAAGTCAAGTTGGGTTGTTGAGAAAACAAGCTAGGTGACCTTTCCTTGCAGGGCCATGATGTGCACACATAAAGAGTACAAAGCTCTAAGAAGGACAAGGGGGTGGGATGTAGAAGTTGGCAACAATCATGCAATAGGGAAAGCCAAGAAAGAAAGTTTTACAGAATGAGCAAGAACTTTTTTTCTAAATAACTACTCAAGGTCAGTGTGAACTCATTGATATTTATGTAAGTGATCAAAGGCTAAAACAAAAAAAAAATTTCCCCCCCACAATGACATGACTCATTAAAATAGAATGAACTTTTTTTGGAGGGGCTACTTTGTACAAGCAATTGGTTTGCCATTTACTATTTGGGAAAGCAGACTTGATTTTGTCAAGTAACACTAGCCAGAATGGAGTCCAAGAAAGATGGGAAAAAAATTAACAGAGCATATCCATGTAAAGGAAAAGAGGGACGGAGTGTTTTCTTTCAAAAGTTTAAGAGGAAATTCTCAAGTTAAGCAGATGTGATCTGAATGTTGTCAAGCGGCAACTGCTTATGAGTAGGTATGTGGTGTTGGGTAGCAAGAGGAAGTGACTGGCAGTGGTGGGAGGTGAGAATGATAGACAAAGCTAGGTTTATGATAAACACTAGACCTAATCTGGCAGAGGAAAAAACTTCAAAGAGAGAAAGGGGGGGTAGAGAAAAAGAGAGAAGGGGAGAGAGAGAAAGAGAGAGAGAGAGAGAAAGAGAGAGAGAGAGAGAGAGAAAGAGAGAGAGAGAGAGAGAGAGAGAGAGAGAGAGAGAGAGAGAGAGAGAGAGAGAGAGAGAGGAAGACACGTGTAGCAAGATCTTGAGCAATAATTATGAAAACAATGTGAGAAATATTAGGCATGAGAATTCACTCAAAGAACCAAAGTTGTTTAGTTTGTCATGAAATTCAAATTAAAAGCTTTACAGTGTTCTACACAATGTGACATTATGGGGGCTGGTTTCTTTTCTGGGGAAGAAAATGGGAAAAAACCCTACAACCATGTAAATATGGTTTTGTGAAAGAAGATGTCAACAGACAAAAGAAGTAAATGCTAAAGACTTGGTCAGAATAAACAAAAGGAAAGTTGAGGGACGCTGGAATCTGATGTTCAGGAATAGCATTTTAGGGAAAGTAGGGATTTGGGTGAAGCTCTGGGAACATAGAACAAAGTTGCCTGCTCCATTCTGCCCCACTCCAGTCTTCCCAAGTAAAGCTCCAGGATACCATATTTACTCATCCCAGCCCAAATATCAGCCTGCCTCAGGAAGGTAAGGATTGAAGAAGAGACAAAATATTTCAAAAGATGGCCAGTAATTAAAGCAAGCACCAGAGTTCTTTGACTTGGGCCATCTTTTAAGCTGTTAGATTCCACATGATGTCCAGAGATCTGGGTTTGAATAGACTAGTCTCTGACACTAGCTCTGTAATCATGGGTAAATCATTTAGCATTTCTCATCCTCAATTTGCTCATCTGTCAGGTTGAGGTAACTCATGAGACATTGTGCTGTAGTGAAGTTGGATACAGGAAGGTCTTGGATTAAGCTTTGCCTTTTACTAGTTCACCAGTTCTTTGACTAGGGGCAAGTCAGTTAACCTATCAATTCCTCAGGTGATTGCCTTGGACTTATCTACTTAGTCAGAGATGGATATGGTCAATATTGGTGAAGGGAGCTCCTCACATTCATGAAATCACAGATTCTTCTGTATTACATCATCTGTCTTCTCACAGGGTAGTTGAAAGGATCGAATATGGATGATATGTGTAAAGTGCTTTGCAAATCTTAAAATGATATATATTTTTACAATCTATTATTAAAATAATGGGGAGGGGACTGGCCAACAAAGGCCTCATCCTATTTTTTAGAGCATGCAGAATATTTTCTATCTGTTGCCAATCCACATGGAAGCTTGATGAACTTGATTCTGTAATTGCATGATGGAGAGGCCCTTTCTATTCCCATTTCAAAAGTAGGTGCAAATATTCTCGATTTTCCTTTCATCATTGCATAATGACAAAAAGTTTTTTAGTTGGATTGTTTAGTCAAAACTTACTGTGTCAACAAAAGTGAGAAAAGATGAATTCTTCTTCTTGACAGTTTTCAAAGAGGAAGAACTTCTGTTAGCCTTTGGGTTGGGGGGGGGAGCTGCTCTTAAACTGGTCACCATGTGTCTGAAATATAGTACCTCTTTTTTCTGTCTCTTTTTTCCTATTTTCTGATTTTACATGAATGTGTGTTGGAAATGTAATGGACAAAACTGGAACCCTGTAAGCTTCTAATGGTTGGAAGAGATATGATTAGAGGAATATTTTGTTTGAATTTCCTTATTTGAATCCATCCATAACCACCATAGATTTGGTGGGTATATAGAAAGAAAATTGTTTACCCCTTCTGGGGTGTGTGGGTTGAGACATTTTTATACTTTGAACCTTGCTGTACCTTCTTAGTAAACATTCCTTTCTAAAAGTTAATTTACATTATTTAGTTGGTTCATATTGGAGAGATGGAAACTGGGTAATTAATATTGGGGGAATTATGTGAGATGGAAACTCATGGATGCCAACTATTATTAAAATAAATGGCAGGAATAGGCAACCAAAGGCTAGTCCTATTCTTTACAAAATGCACAATATTTTCTATATTTTAATTGTATTAGACAACCCTAACTCTCAGAGTTACCCCTAAAAGTTTTGAGGTGAAGTTCTAGCCACCCTTTAGTGACCTGACCTCCTAGTCTGAGTAGGCTTGGAGAGAGTGAGCCCAAAGTACTTTTTTATTGTTTTTCACTTTATTTTTTTCCAATGGAGTTCAGATAGAAATAGTTCTGGGACCTGTCTCTATTTTCTTAATATTATTTTTATATTTAATATCCTATGGCCTATAGTGCAGGTGGATAAAGTAATAGTTTTTTCTTGTCTATTATGTCTCTAATACTAATTTACCTAAGATCAGAAAAGATTAAAGAAATATAATTGAATCAGATTGTTAAGATAGAAGGTCATTGGGCGTAGGCTCTTGAAAATAACTTCCAAACCATCTCAGTAACAGGATGGAATTAATGAATGAGATATGCTTTCTTTGGATCCACCATAGTTTTGATATCTTCTTCTTGTATTATCTTTATGTTATATCTAGTGTAACATAAGATAACTCCTTGTGTTATATAGGTTGGGGATGATAATGGTGATGATGACTGTATATTTTTCTCCAATAATAATCTAACTTTGGTGCTCACCTAGGCTCCTTCATATCATTCCTTCACATTCTAATGGCCTCAGCTTGTCTTTCTCTGATACTAGTTAATTTTCATTGTCTTCCTTTCCAAGGAAATGCAAGATTTGGGAACAGAACTTTGGTGTTTGGGGAAGCAGTTGAGTTCCCTCTTAATTCTATGGATTGAGCCCATAATGAAGTCAGGTGGGACTTAGAATCATGAAGTCATAAAGACCCATGTTCAAATCCTGCCATAGACATTTAGTATGTGTGATCATGGGAAAATCACTTAATCTGTCTATTCCTTATCTGTAAAATGGGGATAATGAGATCCTTCATGATCTTTCCATGACTATGGCCATAGCCAAGAAAGCAACTCTAATTTTAGGCTTCAGTAAGTAAAAGTGACTCCCTTTTCTGGGGACGAGATAGTTCTGATGTTTTCCACACTGGTCAAATCACATATAGAGTATAGTGTTCCATTCTTGGTCCTATATATGTACATGGTATGTAGCACATATCTTGTAAGATTTTCGTAGGGATTGTAATGTAAAGTATTGTACAAACCTTAAGGAACTATATGAATGCTAGCTATCACTATTATCACCTCAGAACTCAGACAAGAATTAAACAAACAAACAAATCCAAATTCCTAGATTCAGTTTTGTAAAGGATGATTTTCCATGACATCAGTCAAGCATTATTTGTTGACCTTTTGTTATGTGTGACACCTCTGCTTCTCCTTGAAATTTGTGTATGAGGTAGTAAACAGATAACCAGAAGATAAAGGGGGCAATATTGTGCAAATCTTAAGGAACTATATGAATGCTAGCTATTACTATTATTACCTCAGAACTCAGACAAGAATTAAACAAACAAACTCCAGTTTTGTAAAGGATGATTTTCCGTGACACTAATCAAGCAATATTTATTGAGCTTTTGCTATGTGACACCTCTGCTTCTCCTTGAAGTTTGTGTATGAGGTAATAAACAGATGACCAGCAGATAAAGGGGGCAATATTGTACAAACCTTAAGGAACTATATGAATGCTAGCTATTACTATTATTACCTCAGAACTCAGACAAGAATTAAACAAACAAACAAATCCAAATTCCTAAATTCAGTTTTGTAAAGGATGATTTTCCATGACATTAGTCAAGCATTATTTGTTGACCTTTTGTTATGTGTGACACCTCTGCTTCTCCTTGAAATTTGTGTATGAGGTAGTAAACAGATAACCAGAAGATAAAGGGGGCAATATTGTGCAAATCTTAAGGAACTATATGAATGCTAGCTATTACTATTATTACCTCAGAACTCAGACAAGAATTAAACAAACAAACTCCAGTTTTGTAAAGGATGATTTTCCGTGACACTAATCAAGCAATATTTATTGAGCTTTTGTTATGTGACGCTTCTGCTTCTCCTTGAATTTGTGTATGAGGTAGTAAACAGATGACCAGCAGATGAAGGGGGCAGAGTCACATGAATTCCATAGGGACAGAATTCGGTGTTGCAACAACATGGAATAAATCTTAGGATGGGATTAATTTGGCCTTGATTCTTGATGGGTGTGATTTTAGTTACTCTGTGTGGCAATTACTCATAAATACAGCATCAGTTCTCATAAGTGATTGTAACCCACATCACTTCTGCCTGACCACAGCAAAGCCTTTGGCTTCTTCTCCTCTCTGATGGGATCATAGATCTGAAACTTAAGGAGAACCTAGAGACCATCTGATCCAACTCATGCATTTTAAGGTGAGAAAACCATAGTTCATGAATTTGAAATGATTTTTCAGAGGTCACATAGGCAAGCATTAGAGGGAGGATTCAAACTCAGGCTTTCCAGCTCCACATTTGCTTTTCCCCACCATGATTTCTGCGATAGCCAAGCAAGTGACTCCAATTTTGGATATAGTAAAAGATACTCCTTTTACTAGGGAAGGGATAATTCTGTTGCACTTTGTTCTGGTCAAATCATAAACTGAATATAGCCTTCCACATTTTAGGGTAACCTGTGACCCAAGACCTGCAAAGATTCTGGACTCATACAGAGCAAATCCCATTCTTTGCATTTAATCCTGAAAGATTCCCCATAGGTCATCTATTTCAACCTCTAAAGTTTATAGATGTATGAGGTGTTCAGGGAGCACTAGCATCTGGTGTGAGGACTTTGCAGAGTCCTTTGCTCATCCTTTGATGTCTACCTTTCATGTGACTCTCATCTGTGGCTCCAAACAGCCGTAGCAGGTACAGTGGCTACACCCCAGTAAAACCATCTCGAAAGATGAGCTAAATCAGGTGGAGGGTAACCAAAAGGCCTCAGACCTGTTGATGAGATAGGGAGATGTCTGCTCCAAAAGTGAAGACTTCTCCTGGTGGAATAGATGGATGATAACAATTTGTTCCAATGACCATGATGGGGGCTGAAATAGGCACTGGTGGCTTAGAGCTTAGTCAGGCATTAGGATATCAAAGTCATCCATGGCATCCTGAATCATTTTCAAGTTACCCTGACCACTGGAATTTGATGATTCTGAGGCTAACTGCCTCATTTGACCCCAATTCTTGGGCAAGTCCAGCTACGTGATGTCATCAATCCTCTTCAAGAAGGAAGCCAGAACAATGAATGATAGATAAAGAAATGAAGATCTGGAGGGTTGAGTACCTTGCTTAAGTGTGATTGAAGTGGCAAGGAGCAAAGCTAGCATTTGAAGTCTCCATACCAAGTGTTCTTTCCACTGTAACCAGACACTTTTCCTTTCTATTGCACCACATTCTTCTACCTCTTAGCATTCTTTCCCCCCTTCATTTTTCCTCATATAATACTTGCTTGTGAGCATCTTTCATGCTTCCACCCATGGGTGTATAGCTTTTTTGGCAGGGACATATTTATTTTAGATTTTGCATCACTTCTCACATAGTAATTGTAAATAGCAGACAATAAATACTGAATTTAATTGAATCAATGGAATTAGCATTGACTCTGGAGTCATATTCTGGATTTATATGCTGCCTTTGATGCTTATTTGTGTGGCTTTGGAGAAATCACTTAGTTTCCCTATGCCTCCGATTCCTCATCTCTAAAATGAGGGGTCTGGACTAAATGATCTCTAGGGTTTCTTGTAATTCTAGGTTTTACATTGTTTTTTGCTAACAGTGTCTCTTCTTGTGATTGCAATGAGAAACTTCAAGTCGCCACTTGAGGCCGCCCTTGCTCCATTGCTATCATCCACTCAAAAAAACATGGATAATATAGATACTTTAGTTTCTCTTTCAATAGAAATTAGATTAAGAGACTTCCATGAGGGAGACTTACCCAGTAAAAGATCTCAGATCTAGAATAAAGTTCAAAAAGTAGAGCTAGAGAAACACTTTACATATATATAATATATATATGTATGTGTGTGTGCGTGTGTGTGTATATATATATATATATGTTTATATTTATATATATATAAATATATGTATATGTATATATATATAAATATAAATATATATATATAAAAATGTTTATATTTTATACCATTAAAGGCTAGTTTTTGTTTTCTTTTGCCCCTGCCATTATTTTTCTGTAAATACTATCTAAAGAATAAAAAAAAGACCATCAGTTACTAACAAACTCAACAGAAAATTGGGCTGTAGTTAAAATATATGCTGTAGGATTAGAGGAAAATCAGTGCTTTTGGTCAATTGTAGTTGGTGGTATTAATAACTCAGGTAGGTTAAGAAGGAAGGTGCTCTGAGAAATTTTCAACTGATGTCTCCCTACTCCATCATGTGTAAAAACAGTGTTTTCCCCTCATACAATCATATAGTTAGTGAAAGAAAAATCATCATCTTTAGATTCTAGTCTTGAATTTCCTCCTCTGTCACTCTGCAATTCTGAGTAAATGTCTTTATTCATTGAAATTTCAACCTTCTCATTCATCATGCTGTTAGTCAAATCTTGGACTAATGTCAAAACATGAATAAAGTGACTTGAGAACTTATTCTGGTAGGAATCATACTGTAGTTGTGCAAAGTCATAGAAATATTTATGAAATGTGACTCAGGAGCTAGAATTGAGTGTTAATTAGACATGGAGCTTTGGGGAAACCATATGCAATAAAATTCAAATAAGAATATGTTAAAGGCAGATGAACCTTTCATATTTTTCCCCCTTAAAATTTTATAAGGACTAAGAGATCCCTTCTGAGTCTAAATCCTATAATTTTATGTAAAGTGATTTGTAAAACTTTTCATAATATAGTGGAAACTCAGTCTCTTATCTGTAAAATGAATGCATTGTGCTACATGACTTTAAGGTTCCTTGTAGATCCAAATCTATTCTCTATGATCCTAAGATAGCCATGGTTAGGCCATTTCTCTATAATTTTTTAAGCAAACCATATGCAATAAAAATAGTTTTGTTGTTGTTATTTTGTCTATGTTCATTTCTTTTTCCATTTTTTATTGCTATAGCTAGTATTTCTAGTGTACTATTGAATAGCAATGATGATAATGGACAACCTGATCTTAATGGAAAACCTTCTAGCTTATCTTCATTGTAGAGTATTCTGGCTATTGGTAAGATCTTGGATCTAGGAGACAGAGGATCTGGATCTGAGTACTAGCCTTGTTGCATATGGTCTAGAACATCATTCCTGAAATTAAGATACCAACTCTTTGTATATATGTTGTTGGATCTGGTCAAATCACTTAATTTCTATTTGACTCATTTTCCTCAATTGTAAAATGGAGATAATAGTAGGGTCTCCCAGGATTTTTGTGAGGGTAAAAAAAGATAATATTTGTAAAATACTTTACAAACCTTAGCATGTTACATAAATGCTAAAAATATTATTTATTATGTGTGAGGCACTGGGAGTCAAATATGATAAATGAAGCAATCCCTACTACATTACTAGAGGTAAACACTTTCCATTTTCTTATCTGTAAAATGAGCATAATAATCATTCAACCTGATATAGCACTTGTGATGCTACAAAGCCCTTTTATCTTTATTTTATTTTATTTTTTAATTGAAGTTTTTTTAATTTTCAAAACATATGCAAGGATAATTTTTCAACATTGACCTTGAAAAACCTTGTGTTCCATTTCCCCCCCCCCTTCCTTCTACCTCTTCCCCTAGATGGCATGTGATCCAATATATGTTAAATATGGTAAAATATATATTAAATTCAACATAGGCACACATATTTATACAATTATTTTCTGCACAAGAAAAATCAGATCAAAAAGTTTAAAAAATGAGAAAGAAAATAAAATCCAAACAAATCACAACAAAAAAAGTGAAAATGCTATGTTCCTCACCACCCTCAGTTCCCACAGTCCTCTCTTTGGGTGTAAATGGCTCTTTCCATCACAAAGCACTTTTATCATAACGTCTGTGAGTTGTACTCATGAATATTTGTATCCTGACTTTACATATGAGAGATGGAAGGTCAGAGAAGTTAAGTGACTTACTTAGGAGCTAGTCAGTGTTAGAGCTGAAATTTGAACCCCATTTTTTGGGGTTCCAAAGTTCCTATTCTTTCTCTTACATTAGTCAGCTTTCTACTTATCATTTTGGATTCTTGGGGGATTCAGTCAATTAATATGAGGCAGCTTGGCATAGTAGGTAGAATGCTGGACTTGGTATTAGGGAGACTTGGTTCAAATTTTGCCTCTTATTAGCTATATGATAATGGGCAATACTTGATTCTCAGTTTCCTTATCTATAAAGAAGAGGTAATATTATCTATAGTGCTTGATTTATGGTGTCATTTTGACAATCAAATGAAATGACTTATGTAAAATATTTTGTAATCTTTAAGGAGCTATATGATGGGGATTATTTTAAACTGTGTGAAAAGTGTTCTGTAAAGGATAACGTGCTGGACAAAAGAAGTAGTCAATTTAAGTCTTTCTTTTCTATCACTGAATGCTAATTATTGAAGAAAAGGAATTAGAATATTCAGGAAATTTACTTTTAGGAAAGTTAGCATATTTCTTGATGGCATGCTAGAATGGATAAAGTTTTGTTGGTAAGGTGACTCCTTATCTTCAAGAACCACCCTACTAAATACTGCCTCCCCAAGAACTTCATTTCCAACAACTAAGTCCATTAGAGGCAGCAAAGTTCACTTGGGAGATGATTGACACAAATCTGCCAGGAGACATGAGGAAATCTGATCCAGGTCTTTAGAATACTATATAATTAATTGTTATTATCATAGTTGTCATGATCATCATCATCATTAACATCAATATAGCCTTTTTATATGGTGCTTTAAAGTCTACAACACACTTTATATATGTCATCTTTGACCCTCACAATAGTCTTGGGAAATAAATGCTATTATTATCAATCCTTATTTTATAGATGAGGAAACTGAGGCAGAGACTAAGTTACTAGCTCACTTTTACACAACTAGTTAAGTATCAAAGGCTAGATTTAAATTCAAATTTTCTTGATTCCAGGTCTGGTACTCTATTTATTGTGACAATTAGGTTAAAGGAATAGGAATGTCTTTTGTAGGAAGTGATGCTTGAGGAGAACATAATGACTATCTTCCTATAGATAAGGGTTGTCATAAAGATCACAGAAGGAGGTCTGGAAGGAACTTCAGGAAACTGAAACTCAGGGAGTTTAACTGACCAGGTCACAAAGACAGGTTTTGACTTCTGGTCCTTTAACTCCAGAGACAATGACACTGTTGTTTGTACTACCATATTTGACACCAGAAGGAAAAATTGGGAGCAATGGTGGGATTGGGGAGCTACCAGGGACAAAGATCTCAATTCTAAGAAAGGGAAAACGTCCTAACAACTGGAGCTGCTCCTAGGTGCAATGCAAAGACTAGATGCCCAGATGCCAGGGAAGCTATAATGGAAAGGCTTGTTCAGGTACGTGATAGGCCAGATGGCTCCTCCTCTGACTCCAACTCAGAGATTCAGTGACCTTGAGTGTTTGAATCCTTCCATGGCAACATAAACACTGGAACCAAAAAAGCCTCACACCTGTCAAGGTGGGTGAGCTTCCAGAGACAGAAAGCGAAATACAGAAAGAAATTCTCTGGAAAGTGGAAAACACTCCTGTGTCAACAGAAGGTCACTGATGTGCTTAAAAAAGGCTCTTTGTAGGTTTGGTCACCAAGAGCCCCAGAGATTCAAATATATTTTTAGAAATCACTGAGTGCTTACTAAAGAGTTTGACACTCAGAGATCTGGAATTTGAAGTTACTTCACTCAGAACCCACACAAACAAACTGGTTTTTCTGTTGTTGCAGGTTTTTTCTCCCTTGTTCTGATCATTTCCTGATATTGAGATTGAAAACAGCTTGGCCTTGACCTTCAACTCAATACAGAGAATTCAGTTTATACTGATGTAGAATAACTGGGAATAGAAGAGGAACAAGTTTGAATTTGGATAGCGAAAACCTGATTCCATTGTTGCCTCTGACACTTATTATCTGGCCATCTATATTTATTTATTTATTTATTTATGCATTCATTCATTCATTCATTCATTTATTTATTTATTTTTGTTTGTTTGTTTATTTGTTTGTTTGTTTGTTTTTGTGGTGCAATTGGGATTAAATGACTTGCCAGGGTCACACAACCAGTAAATGTCAAGGGTCTGAGGTTGCGTTTGAACTCCAGCTGTTTCAGACTCCAGGACTGATACTCTACCCACTATATTACCCGTGGGTAACTTTATTTAAATGCTACAGGGATCTGTGCCTTTATTATGTCAGATTGAAGTCCTTCCATAGCTGAGCAGACACTCTTTGTAGGAAAGAGAAAGAATAATGCAAACTCCCTGAAATTTTCTCCAAACCATGCGCTGCTCAAGAAGCTTTGCAAATTTTAAAGAGCCATATGTATGAGAGTTATTCTAATAGATATAATAGCCCTCTTTAAATGATAACATGCTAGACAAAAGAGACAGTCAATTTAGAGCTTTCTTTCCTGTTTTCAAAAGCTAATTATCAAAGAAAAGGAATCACACTATTCAGAAAGGTACTTTTAGGACAGTCAGTGCATTTATTCCAGAAACAGCAGAGTTTTGGATGAAAGGTAACTAACTTCTCACTGTCTGCTCCAGAAATTTCATCTTTTTCTTCTTGCATCTTGGATAAAATACAGACGCTCCACCTGGCATTCAAGTCTTCCACGATATATCTCCAGTCTATAGTTCCAGGTTGATCACACATTTCTACCCTGAAATGCACCCAGTCTATTCTCCATCCAAAACTGGTTTACTTAGCCTCCATTTCCCACATTTTCCCTCTCATGATCAGTCTATCCCGCACCCCTGGAACATGCACACTCCTCACATTAGAGTACCTACCTCCCAGGGTTGTGGCAATGATCAAATGACAAAATTTCTCAACAACTTAGCCCAGTGCCTGGCACATAATAGATGCTTAAAAAATACTTATTCTTCCCTCTCATCTCCTTGTTTCATGATCAAAAAAAGCTTAGATATGGCCTCTTAGAGGTCTTTCCTGAATCCCTTCATTAGTGCTCTCTCCCCATCTCTCCTCTTACTTTTTCCTGTATTTTCTTTTCCTTCCTTCCTTCCTTCCTTCCTTCCTTCCTTCCTTCCTTCCTTCCTTCCTTCCTTCCTTCCTTCCTTCCTTCCTTCCTTCCTTCCTTCCTTCCTTCCTTCCTTCCTTCCTTCCTTCCTTCCTTCCTTCCTTCCTTCCTTCCTTCCTTCCTTCCTTCCTTCCTTCTTCTCTCCTTTCCTTTCTTCTTTCCTTCCTCTCTGTGTTTCTCTGTCTGTCTCTGTCTCTCTCTGTAGAAATCAGGGTTAAGTGACTTGTCCAGGGTCATATACCTAGTAAGTGTTAAATATATGAGGTTGAATTTCAACTCAGGCCCTCTTGACTCCAGGGCTGGTACTCTATCCACTGCACCATCTAGCTGCCCCTGTGTCTATTTTCTTTGTATATATTTGTATAGAATGTGTATGTAAGTATAGAGAATATATGTAGTACATAATAATATATAGAATACACATGTAAATATAGAGAATATATGTCATACATAATAGTATGTAGAATGTATATATAGGTATATAGAATATATGTAGTATATAATAGTATATAGAATATATAAGCATATAGAATATATGTCATACATAATAGTATATAGAAATGCATATATAAGTATGTAGAATATATGTAGTATATTATAATATAGAATACACATATAAATATATAGAATATATGTAGTACATAACAATGTATAGAATTTATATGAGATTATATTTAATGCATGTATGTTTTTAGAATACATGTAATATATAATAGCATATAGAATATATATATAAGAATATAGTATATATGTAATATATAATAGGACATAGAATGTCTATATATAATACATATACAAGTATATAGAATATATGCAATACATAATAGTATATAGAATATATGTAGTACATAATGGCATATAGAATGCATATAAAAGTATATAGAATGTAATATAATAGCATATAATGGTATATAAAACATATATATAAGTATATAGAATATTTATAGAATACAATAGTATATAAAATGCCTATATAAGTATACAGAATGCTGTAGAGAACAGGGACTCTCTTATTTTTCTTCTTGTAGTTCCAGTACTCAGCACAGGGCTTTACCCACAGAAACTCTTCATAAATGACTGTTGAATTGACCTGGGTTTCTGTGACAGCTCTGGGTATTCTGAATTCTGGTGCTGTCCCTTTTTGCGTTTAGCTCCTGTGATCCTTAGGTGACTAACAGTTGGCGGCTGCCTCTTGCCTGATGTCTTGTCTGTGTGGTGGGACCTGACAGATGTATTTCACTGGCACTCCTTTGGAGAACTAGAGTCCTTTCCTTAGAACATGTGGCATCAGGATATTAAGGTTCAAGTGACTGCAGAGTCTCATTGCTGGTGAGTTATTTATAAGAACTCATCTGGAACTTACCTTGGTCACAGATGCCTTCACTCCTTGTTACCTATGAATGAAAACATAAGCTCCCTAAAGGGAAGGCTTGCTCCTGGGTAGCACTAGCGAGCTGGGTTTCAGAGTCAGGAAAGCCTAAGTTAAATATCTGCTTCTGATACATACTGGCTTTATGGGAAAATTATTTCCTTTCCTTTGTCTGAGCCTCAGCTCTTCCTCTGTAAAATGAGGGGCTAGGGCTCAGGGGTCATTGTAGTCCCTTTCAGTTCTGAATTTATGATCCTATTTTCACAAAAATGTATTCATTCAAACAAAAGGATGCAGGATATTCTTTTTTAAGGGGGTGGGGAGCTGTTCAAGTAATTGGTTTTCTCCCCAGAAGGCTTTAAAACCACTTCCCTGAGTTCTTGGGTCCCTTCCAAACACATTCTGATCTCCAGAAATCAAAAGAAAAAAAAGATGTGCTTCACATCATATTATTGGAATCTGAGACATATCCAAAATCTGTGAATCATGGTTTGTGGAATCAATTCTTTCCACTAGGAGATGGGCAACCAAGACCATGAAGTTTGGCAACTGCCAGAATCAGTTCTTGCCCAATTCTTGAACTTTCTGAGGCCCCATAAGGAACATTCTCGTAATTGGCCAGTCCCCCGAGAGCGGTGAAGACAGCACGAAACGATGATGAATTTGCCTTCTTTAGTTTTAGTCAGGGGCCCATCACAGAGTCCACATCCTGCTCCAATATATAGCTACCCTACAGGAACCTAGCTTCTGATAGGTGATTCTTCTTTCACCTAATCTCAGGTAACTAGCTCTCCATCTCCATTCCTGTGCATCACCATGTGTCAACCATGTGAATGTGTCAACCGCCCCCACTCTCCAGCTTTGTTAGGTGATATCTTCTCCTATTAGAAGTCAGTTCTCTATATAGACTGTCTTTCTTGGTCATATTTATATCTTTAGCATATAGTACATAGTATATGTATATGTAGTCTATGATATAGTACATCAATACATAGCAAACAGTTAATAAATCCTCTCTGCCAATCTTTCTGTTCTTTTTCCATCTCTCTCTGTGTCTGTCTCTCTCCTCTTCCCTCTCCTCCATTATCATAAAAATTTGAAGAAATGTTCTCATACAATTTTAAGAACCAGAAAAACAACTTATTTATCATCCAAAGACTTAGTTTAATTCATCCTATTTTCTCCATTCACATCAGAGAAACATTAACAATTGATGCTCAGTGTGTTGAGAAACATCTTTAACAAGTGGATGACTCCTTTGAAATGTAAAGAAATTAGCTGGGGTAGGTATTTATAAAAAGACTATTGTTTTTCAGAAATTATATAAATATGCCCTGTAAGCAGAACCTGTGTGGGGTTTGCTTCTGGCAAGCAGCCGGATCTTTATAATTTCCTGCACCAAGAATGATGTTTCATAATAGAGAGCTGTAGATTTAAGGATGGAGATAGACTGATTTCTATCAAAGCAAATGGCAAAAAGTTAAGCAAGGAGTTTCCAGTACAATGTTGGCAAATAGCAGCAGGACTTCCCAAAGTACAAGAGCTGATCTGCCATTGCTTTCAGGCAATGTTTATGTCAGATAACAGTATGAAGCTATATCTTACTAGCTAGCATAACTGTTTGAGGCTTTTATTTATTTATAGTGACAGTGACAGGGTTTACACTTATACATGATTTCCCAAAGCCTGAAAATCTCATTTGTCATCTGTACAAAACTCAGCTTAAAGAGAGACATGGTAAATAGGAATAGAATAGGAAAGAATACTGGATTTGGAGACAGAAAATCTGGGTTCTGGTCCTTCTTTAGTAATTTACCATCTGGATACCTTTCAGCAAATCACTTTACTTTTTCAGGGCTCAGTCACCTCATTTGGTTGGACCGTATCAAAGTTTCTTAAAATGTGGGTCATGACCCCTTTTGGGGTCACATAATTGAATATGGAGGTGGCAAAAAATTTGCCACTATTGAAAGGTATAAAATATTCAGTCAAGATTTATTTCTTATTTAAACAAGCACATCAATCTCATTAGTATGCAAATTTGCTTTCATCTTTAATACATGGCAAAATTATATGTATAACAAAGGATGCTTTTAAAATAAATTTGTTATGGTTTATTTTCAGTAAATTTTTGATTTGTATACTTATTTTATATATCCATATACCTGAGTTATGTAAAAATTTCTTGGGTAAAAAAGGGTCATGAGTGGAAAAAGATTTTTTAAAAGTAAATTAGCATTTATTAAATGTCTACTATGGGTCAGGTACTGTGCTAAGGTATTGGGGTTTTTTTAGGCTATATGTACACATTCATTTTTAACATTGGAAAATATTTAAGAAGTGCTACACGAGATGATGTCTTAAGTCTCCTCCAGCTTTCAATCTAAGATATTCTGGTCCTTTTGAAGGAGGAGGGCAATAAGAAAGTATCAGATGACACTCTTCTTTTGTATAAATTATCCTTGTGACCAGGTATTCAATTTAATTTGTTGACTATTTTACTTTTGTCTTGACTTTTGTGCCTTTCTCCCATGAAAATATGGAAAAATCTCTTAATTGTACAGTTCAGGATCTTGATATTGTGTTTACCTTTCTAGACTTATACATTACATTGCTTTATGCATTCTGAATTCCAGCTAAAGTGCACTTTTTGCTGTTCCTTGTATGCACCTCCCATTTTTTAGGAACTGTGAACTGCTCTAACCATTTTGAAGAACAATCTGGAATAATGCCTAAAGAGTTATTAAAATGCCTATACCTTCCCTCAGACCTCTACTAGGTCTATTTCCAAAGATGATTAGGGAAAAAGGAAAAGAACCTATATGTTCTAAAATATTTACAGCAGCTCTCTTTGCGGTGACAAAGAACTAGAAATTTCCGGGATGCCCATCAATTGGGGAATAGTTGGATAAATTGTGTATATGATTGTGATGGTATATTAACGTGCTATAAGAAATGATGAGCATAATGATTTTTAGAAAGACATGTGTAGATTTGCACAAAATAATGCAGAATGAAATGAACAGAATGAAGAGCACACTGCAAATAATAGCAGCAATATTGGTTTAAGAATGATTTTGGTCAAATAAGTCATTTTGACTATTATAAATACCCAAATTAACTACAAAGAACCCATGAAGGAAGATGCTATCTGCATTCAGTGGAAAAAGTTGATAAACAGAAATATGTATAGAATGATTTTGCATATATTTTCAAAACATATTTTATGTATCTGTGTCTTAAGGTATAGGGGAGGAAGGGAGGGAAGAAAAAAAGAAAGTTACACAACTTTATTGTATATTTAAAAGGAAGAGTAAGTTGTATACAAAAGCTTTACAATTTCATTTGTAATCATCTTTTTTCTACTGTACCATTTACTATATTATGGAAATGCTTATTTTATTTTTCAAGTTCAGAATAAGTAATAAATATTTATTTTATAAATATTAATTTTTTTAAAAGTTGAAATACATACACATACATGCAAGAATTCCCAACTTCTTTCTAAGCTCAGCTCAAATACCAATTTTTTTTCCTATGCAGTCTGTCTTGATTTCCCAGCTACTAGTATTTTTCTCCAATCCATCCTTATTACCTTGTACATATATATATATATATAAAACCACACAATCATCTATCCTGAAGAATGTAAGCTCCCATAGGGGATGGACTGTCTCTTTTTTTTTATCTTGTATTAAGCCTAGCACATAGAAGGCACTTAATAAATATTTGTTGATTGATTGATTGTTAATAATTCTAAGAGATCGTTACTAATGTTGCAGCCAGAGGGCCCTGAGACCTCTATGTGATACGAGGACCATAGCTCTAGAATTAGTTAGACTTCAGAAGTCATCTCATCCAATCATTTTACAGTTGTGCAAATTGAGACCCAGGTAGCTTAAGTGACTAGCCTAAGGCACAGAGGTAGTAAGCTTCATAGGGAAGATTGTAGGTCCTATCTCTTGTGGTAGTTAGGTGGTATAGTAGAAAGAGTGCTAGACCTGGCGTCAGAAAGATGAGTTCAAATACAGCCCCAGATATTTACTATAGCTGTGATTCTATATAACTTTTTAAACTTTTATATGCCTCAGTTTCCTCAACTGTAAAATGGGGATAATAACAGAACCTACCTTGAAGAACAAATGAGATAATATTTGTAAAGCACTTAGCACTGTGCCTGGCATATAGTAGGTGCTTAATAAATGCTTATTTCCTTTCTTTCAGACCTAGCACTCTTTCCACTATGCCAACCCCTATACAGGATATGGTAATACCCAATAAGGGCTCATCCGCATCTGCAATATGCACCATACAACAACAGAGGGCATTCTAATGTAACTCCTTATTTTGCTCTCACTTTCAGAGATGGCTGCTTCTTTCTCTTTAGTTTTGCCCTTTTGTGGGAGGAGAATAAATCCTTGACAAATAGGTAGATTACTAAATCATTATTTTGCCTCAAGCCCTTCCTAGGAAAACTCCTCCCTTCTGTTAAATCGCATGCTGCCTGGAAGCCATGGGTTGACCTGACCATCTTGCCATCTACCCTGTCTCCTGCTCTCCATTTTCCACATTTTGCTTTGAAAACAGTTGTTCAATCAATACCTACACCTGCTGTTGGCATAGGCATGTTGCTCAACTGCCCAGTGTCTCTACTCACATTTTCCCCTCTCTAGAACAAAACTTCCTTCTCTGATCACCACTTCTTTAGGGGTATTGTGATCCCTTTTTTGAATACAGGGGCAATTAGGTGGTACAGTAGATAGTGCTGGAGGACCTGGAGTCAGGGAGACCTCTGTTGACACTAGTTGTGTTACTTTGGACAAGTCATGTTACACTGTTTGCCTGTTTCATCATCTGCAAAATGAGCTGGAGAAGGAAATGGGAAACTATTCCAGTATCTCTGCCAAGAAACCCCCATTTGTGGAGGCAGACTCATCACAAAGATTTGGACATGATTGAAAAAAATGAATAACTGGAATATAAGTTCATTGAGGATGGTAATTGCCTCCATTTTTCTGACTATCTGCAGGCTTACCACTCTGTCTTGTGCATCATAAACCATACTTAATGTTTTCTTATTCACTGATTCATATTTATCACTGGCTATATAATTCTATGATTTACTCCTATTTAAAGATACATCATCAGTGTTAGCATCCCATTCAGGCAATGTCATTTTTCTTACATGAAATAGCAACCTTTCTTAGTTTTTCCCATCATCACTGTTCAACTTTTCTGCCCTGCACGGAGTTGTAAGGTCCCTCAATACCAGGACACCAGAGGAATGGTGTACATTTCATTCTCGGAGAAACTCTGCCATTGGAGCTCTTCTTTCCCTCAAAACCATCAACATGGATGTTCTGACAGATTCCAAGGTCATGAGGAATGACCTCAAACTCCAAGTCCATCCTTCTATTGCCATTTAGGTTGGATTTGCCAAATTTAAGCAGCTATCTAGCATTTATTAAATGCCTACTATATGCCAGGCACTGTGCTAAGCCTTGGGGATAGAAAAAAGGGCAAAAACCAAAATAAAACAAGAATCACTACAAAACAGTCTGTGCTCTCAGGGAGCTTACAGTCTACTGAGAAGAAAACATGCAAAAAAAAAATCCCCAATCCTATGTAAAATAATCTCTTAGGGAATACATTAAGATTAAGGAGGACTGGGAAGGGCTTCTTGTAGAAGTCAGGACTTTTGTTCAGAAATAAAGGAAGTCAGAGGAGTTGAGAAGGGAGAATTCTAGGCAGGAATACAAGGCACTACAAATACTGAAGGGAGATAAAAGTGTTGCTGATTGTATACATATATTGTATTTAACTTATACTTTAACATATTTAACATGTATTGGTCTACCTGCCATCTGGGGGAAGGGGTGAGGGGAAAGTTGAAACAAACGGGTTTGCAATTGTCAATGCTGGAAAATTATCTATACATAAAATTTTTGTAAAAATTAATTAAATTAATTAATTAAAATTTTTAAATAGGTACTTATTTTTTAAAAAAAAGTGTTGTTGATGTATCAGAATATGTGGAAGGGTATAAGGTATGAAGAGACTGGGAGGGTATGAAAGGGCAGGATATGAAGGTCTTTGAATGCCAAGCAGAGTGTATATTTGATCCTGCAAATATTAAGGAGTCATTGCAGTTTGTTGAATTGTGATGGGTGTGATCTGGGCAGACCTGAGTGTTCATTGAGTGATCATTTGGCAGTTTAGAGGAACATGGACTACTGGAGTGAGGAGAGAGTTAGGACAATGAGACTAAGCAGCAGGCTATTATGATAGCTCAAGCAAGATAAGGGCCAGCACCTTCTTATCTGTTAGCTCTATGAAGAGATCAGAGGATCCAAGATAATCCATCAACATATCACCCAAATCTCATCCCTCTTCAATCAACTCATAAAGCCCCCTGCTTTATGTTCCTGCAAACACTACTGTGGGATGATTCTAATCACCTAAGGCTGTCTGTCTATGGTGTCCTTAGCATTTCCCGAAGTCTGCCCTCACATGGTTACCTTTCTCCTAAGTGAACTCCTAAGCAGTGAGGTTTGGGAGGAAGGAATGGTGTAAACATCTGATAAAAGGACTTCCCACTTAAGGCTATGTAGCAGCTGTTCCTGCTGGCCAATTAACAACCTGTGAATTCATTATTCAAGCTGTCAGGAGCGACTCAAAGACATCAATAATGGAAATCTTGAGTTATTTCTGGACTGGATGATTGATTTGCTGTATCCAAATGACATTTTGATGGGTTCCAGACTTGCTGCAAAGGGAGTAATGAGGATAATGATGATGGAGATGACGATGATAGCATGATTGATATTACACCTTTCTTCCTAAGAACTCTGAGTGTTTTTACTCCTTTAATCTCGTATATCTTCCAATAATCCTTCTAACGCAGAGAAAGGAAGGTGGTTTTTAAAAAATATATTACAGGAAAGCCTTTATTTCATTCGAAAATAAGAGGATGTCCAGAATCACATAAACAATGTAGAAATCTCATGAAGGACTCATAATAATTCATATACCAGTGATGAAATCCACTTCCCTCTCCAGGAAGTTCTTGGCAAAATAGAGCACTAGTTCTTGAGTCAGAGGAGCTGAGATATTCTGTGACCTTGATGCAAGCCATTTACTCAGTTTCTTCACTTGTAGATTATGGAGGTTGGACTATATGACATCTGAAGTTCTTTCTAGTGCTTGAATTACAATATGGTACTATGACATTTTGAACTCTTAGCACCCCTTTGTGGATTGGGCTTTTCTAGGAAGAGAGCTGGACTTTTACTAGAGTTCAGCTATTGTTACAGACAAAGCACCGTGGTAAGAAAACCAAGATTTTTTATTTTCCTTGTGTGTATGGGTAAAATGTTTACTCTCATTAATTAGAGTAAGAAATACTATTTCATTCAATAATCCTTCACTAAAGTCCTAGTTACTTTTTCTTGGAAACCTAGGGTTCTCAAAGGCTATGCTTGCAGATCCCAGGTATTAGCAGGTCCTCAATCCTGAATTATGGGCATGGTGATAACCTGTATGTGTATACCCAACAGCCCAGGTTGGCTAGGTTTGGAGGAGCATGCCAATCACCAGAATAGCCACTGAACAATGAGATTTTTAGCCCTAGCAATACTGGAAAACCAGTTACTATGTCATAGAGAAGATGTGATCTATGTCTTGATGGTAGGGGTCCCCCCGACTGATAAAAGTCATGGATCCTTGAAGTAAGGGTATGTACGAATTATAATAATAGCATATATTTATACATAGTTGAATAGTACCAAAGTAACTTCACTTATATTATCTCATTTGATTCTAAAGTAAATAGTACTAGGGTATGATTTCATGATATATAGAGAAAATTGGGATTAGGGATGAATTGATTTTTTTCCACGTCACAAAACTAGAGTGTTGGAGAACTACCACATTCATTGTTGTGTTGTTGTGCTGTTGTGCAGGATATAAGCAGAACCAAGGAGGTATGAGTTAACTTCCCCACCCCTCTCTCACTCTCATTCCCAATACATTCCCATAATACCAGGCAAGACTGTTGTAAGTAAGGAAACTGGGGTACAGACCTGGGACAGTTTGGGTTAATTTTACCCTCTGGTGGATTGATTTGGGACCTTTGGATAAGAAGAATACAAAAGTGGCTTTTAGAACTTTGGCAGAGAATGTTGGAGACCCAGGGGAACCTCCCAGGTAATAGCTTTTAAAGTTTTTTGTTGACTGCTTTTAATCTCCCTATTGGCGGGTGTTAACTGATTTTATTTTCCAGAGCTGCTTTTTAACCACTTTGGGTATTGTTTCCCTACCCCCTCCCATATTATTTGATCCACTGGGTTTCCTTTTTCTAATTTCTTAAGCATATTTTCTTAATCATTTCTTAGACAATAAATTGAAAAAATCAACAAGTATTTATGAAGTCTTTACTATTGCCTAGCATTGTGATAGACTCTGAGGCCTATTGAGATTTGTCCTTCCTTCCCAAAGACAACCATGATATCAGGAAGGTGATGCTGTGACATACATGTGAATTGACTTTAAGTAAGGGAGGGCTGTGCAAGGTCACCTGCCTCACTTTCCCCTCCAGAACCATCTGAGTCCATGGTTTGGTCTCAGGGTTGAATGAGACTATTGTCTCTAAGAATCCAGCATCCAGCAGCCAATGTGAGTTCTCAATGACATATACACATTGACAATTTATTACCTCTGAGTTATACCATTCTTAATGAACTGGAGGGGAGTTTGCAATTAAGGGGATTGAGGCAGAACAATTAGGGAAACTGAGGCAAAACCAATTTAGGGAGACTGAGTCAGGACAATTAGGGAAACTGAATCAGGATAATAAAAGAGAATTGTGGCACAACAAAATGACCCTGAGGGACATCTGAGTATCTAAGGTAGACAGTTGGCAATGATCCATTTGGACCTTTACCTAAGAGAAAGATTCTCCAATTATTAGATATCATCATGTGGACACTGGAAGAATGTAATGGACTTTCATGACATTTTGAGTACTACTTGAAGGAAATGGAGGCCAGGGACAATAATTGAAGGGACATTTATGGTCATGTCAAAATTTTTTCCTGATCCACTATATTTTATGAGTGTGTATAATTTTTAAATTCCTGAAGAGTGAATCATAAATTCAAAAGTAATTTGTAGATTCTTATCCTAATTGCCGTATAGGTATTTCTAATCTGTATCTGGATGGGCAGGCATGGATGGGTTGGGATTTGCATCCTTGGAGGAAATAACCCATATGAATGAGATCACAGAGCCCTTGTGGTATGCTGACATGTATTCTTTAAAGACAGAGAATTTAAAGAATTTTATCTTCTTCCTCCCTCCTATTTTTGATATAATGATTTTGAGAATAATCTTTGGTTCACAATGACACTTTCCATTGCAAATGAAAGGCCAACACCATTTGCAGCACAACGGACACTTTTATTCCATAATAATTGGTTTACATTGAAGATTGGAATTGCAAGAGACTAAAATCAGTGCAGAATTTCTCAGTCTAAAGGACTAGGGTATTTATGATTTTGGCACACAAAAAGAGGCTAACAATATATTGGCTGGAAGGACATGATCAGGAGAGACTGACCACATCTAGAGCTATATTGTAATTCTATTTGCAAGCTGTACAACAATGCAATACTAAATGGTGAGTAATTATAAAGATTTACATGCAACTCTATACAAGTTACATTATTCATCTACTAAGTATTTTCTCCCATAAGGTGAAGAGATGGCCTTAATATTCTGTTCACAGTAGATTAAAAAAAAAGAGAGAGAGCAAAATAACTGATAATAGACCTGTGTTTGTTGGTTTCCACAGTTACCTGCCACAATTGAAAAAATTCTGAATAAAGAACTTTCTTTGTATTTCCCTTATTTGATTTGATTTTACTGGTTAAGTAGCTCTGTTGGAAGGTTCTATTATTTGAATAAAATACTGACTTGATTGTCACAGGGAGTTTTTGTTACAGTTTGTCTGTCCTTACAAATTCACCATCAACCAGTGTAGAGGAAATTTGTGGCTGGTATTAAAAAAAGACTACTATGCTCTGTGTATGTTTTAAATGTCTACAATAGGCAGGTCATACAGAGCATCACAAAAGGGAAAATGTAATGTGTAATAAAGAGGTTTATTTAAGAATTCAGGATTAGTCTCTTGGGAAGAAGTGTCCCAATTTTAAATCATTTCTTAAGATAGAAGGAAAGGAGAGAAAAGAGGAGAAGAGAGAAACAAAATGAAATTCTAAGGAATATATAGTTCAGAGGATAATTCTATTCACATTGCAATTGACCAGAAATAGTCAGGATTGTGATAATAGACAGAAGAATAAAAGTTACTCTTAGTAAACTAAGTTTACTTGTTAACTTTCCTCCCTTCCTTCCTTCCTTCCTTCCTTCCTTCCTTCCTTCCTTCCTTCCTTCCTTCCTTCCTTCCTTCCTTCCTTCCTTCCTTCATATAAAACCTTGGAAATCAGTCCTTTTGCCTCTGGTCAAATTTGACATGAAAGGGTTAATTATTTCCATTGGGTTCAAGTTCCTTCTTGCCTCTCCCAACATGTGGTCAATATTCTCTCCCTTGTTGGTATGGTACTTCCCTATTTTGATTTGACTTTGGGATTATTCACTTCTGACAACTTGTAATACCATAATGACCAGTAAATGTTTCATGTACAGGATATACATGATCAGATGTCTGCATATGATAAGAATTTAAAAGTTGAGCAATGAGGATTTGGAGAAATTTCTTCTGGTTCCTAGACTAAATAGAAGACAAAGCTCATGTGGGACATAACATGTCTGTGTTTTTCTTAGGGCTTCCTCCTAGAAGGGCTATTGAATAGGCCAGCTAAAGTATTTGTAGGTGGTTCCATATGGGTAAGGGAAACAATGATGAGTAAGGGCACAGTTATGTCTTTTTTGATGACTGAGTAAAAACATGTAGCTTGGCAAGGAAGAAAGATGAATAGAATAAGAATGTAACAAGTGTTTTCTGAATTTTTCTTATCCCCAAATCCACAGGAAAGGTGGAGATGACTAGGAAGTTGATAACATGTTGAAACCAGCCACTATTCCATGGAAAGTACCATTTGTCTCATCTGTGTAGGGACAGACTCTTTCAAGTCAAAGAAAAAAAGACAACAGCTTCTTACTTCATACTAGTATTTTCCTTTGTGCTGCCTGAGTCAGTCTGAAGGTTGAGTAATTTGAGAGTTACAGGAGAAATGGGATTTAATTGAATTCCATCACAAATATTCATGGAAGTTTGGAAAAAAAATTATCTATTATGTGAAGCTGGTTGCAAATCCAAGTTAGCCATGTAAAGGCTGCCCAATCACTTCTTTTGTCAGGGACGGGATGCTCCATTCTCCTTGAATTATACCTTTGGCATGCCCCTTCATTTTTGACATTATTCTCTTTTGGGGGGAAATAGCATTCTTAAATTTTTAATAGACTCTTGGGAAAGATAAAAAGGACAAAAGCAGGAATCTAATAAAAAAGGAAAATAAAACTATTTAAAAATAAAAAAAATCCCCAAATGATCTGGATTCCCATATCAGAGGGATGTCATCAGAGCCTTTTGACATTTGACATAGCATGTCAAATGGACCTTGTGATAGATTTATGGGTTTATGGGAGAACATGAATGAAAATCATATTGGAATGGGCAGAAATGAATGGGTTGAGAGTTTTACATTGGGGAAGGGACCACACTTTAGTGAGATCACATCCACTGGAGTATTGAGAAGGCCCATAAACGGGGCAAGAACATGCAAATATAAGTATCCTCACAAAGACATTATAGGACGGAAAGTGAGTACAATATTTCTGAGATGTCTCTCGTTGGTTCCTCTCATTTCTATTTAGTACATTAATGCTTAGACTTGCCACAGTGCCTTGAATTTTCATGCAGGGAATCTGAAATATCATCAGAAGACTAGGTTGCAGCTTGCCTAGGTTTGGACCTCTAACTCTTCTGGAATTTGAATCTCTGGGGCCAGCCCTGTCTTGGTGCACCCCTGCATAGTAATGCTTTCCCAAGTTGCCACCCAGATTTGGTTGTGATTCTGCTCAGGAGCTCATTTGCCCATTCCTTAAGGCAGAAGTTGAAACAGTGAGGCAGATTGTATTGAGGCCAGAGTGGAATTGCACAGCCAGAGTGGAAATGCACGGTGGTATATTGGCTAAAGCTTTACTACCCAGAAGCCCAAGATGAGTCAACGTCAAGGTGGCTGTGAGAGGAGAGGGAAAGATCTGAAGACAAAGTTTAAAAAAACAAGAACCCAAGAAACAAAGGGAGAAGGCCTCTTTCTTCATCTGTAAATGAGGGCATTGAACTAGATGGCCTGTAAGGTCCCTTCCAGCACTACAGCTATTATAGTTGATAGTCAATAAACATTTAAATGCCTACTATGTATCAGGCAGTGTACTAAGTTCTAGGGATACAAAAAGAGGCAAAAGTTATTAGTAGAGGCCAACACGGAGAATTAGAGAGAGGGGAGAGAGAGAGAGAGAGAGAGAGAGAGAGAGAGAGAGAGAGAGAGAGAGAGAGAGAGAGAGAGAGAGAGAGAGAGAGAGAAAACAATTCCCTAAAAATCCTACTATATGCAGATGATATATAGAAAAGAGAGATTATCTGACCAAGACATTCTTCTGAATATACTGGCATCTCAAAGGATTTTCTGTAAGTCATTAAAGATGAGTGTTTCCCTTGCTCTAATCAAGCTTTAATAGTTTGTTAAGACTTATATTTTCCTAGACTTATTCAGCTATCAAATCCACAGCTTAAGTACCATCTGGGGTAGGGAGAGAAGCATATGACAAGACAGAATGGAAATGAGAATTAACTTTTGTAAACACAGATTAGTAGCATCGTGGCACAGTAGATTGTCAATCAAAACAAGACTGGGTACAGAGTCATCGGCCTTGCATGTACGTTATTGCCAGTGACAAGTAGGGGATTCTGTGGACTCACAAGTCTACCTTTTTGTTAATCAAAATTGAACTACAGGTGAGTAGACCATCCACCTTTTCCAGTTCTGTGTTGGTGACAGGTATCAGCATGTGGTCCTTCAGTTTTTCAACACCTATGGTAGGAATAAATGAAAAGATTAAAATAAAAGATTATATATATATATATATATATGTATATCTGTGTATGTATACAATTTTTTGCAACTCCTTTCAACAAAAAGGATTGCAATCCTGAATCAAAAGATTATCAATGCAATAAAACATTCAAACATTTAAATCAGTGTATATGATTATCCCTGACATTCATTTCACCCTAAGATATGGGTGAAACACACGCACACACACACACACACACACACACACACACACACACACACACACATCCCATAGTCACAGAACTGATAAAGTGATTTGCCATTTGCTATTTGGAAGCAGCTAGGGTATAGTAAAGATCTCTATATTCTTCTCTTTCAAGCCAAGAGTGTGTGAGTATGTACTAGTTATAAGACATGATAGTCTTCTACTATCTGAGATTTATTTTTTTTTAAATGACACAGCATGGTACATTGGAGAGTTTGTTAGTTTTTGAGTCAGAGCACCTGAACTTGAATTAGGTAATGATGGGGTCAAAGAAGATGCCAGTGTTACAGAACAAGATTATAAACTTTTTTTAATTCATGGATCCTTTTGACAGTTTGGTGAAGTATATGGATCCCTTCTAAGAATCATGTATTTTGATACAAAAAACCAAAATATTTTTATAGTTCCATAAGAAACAATCAGCAGGATGAAGCTTGGAGAGACTTACATGAACTGATGGTAAGTGAAGTGAGTTGAGAACCAAGAGAACATTGTAAGATGATCAATTCTGATGGATGTGGCTCTTTTCAACAATGAGGTGATTCAGGGCAGTGGGTGAAATATATCTTGTCCACATATAATATAATTTGTTCATGTGAGAATTAACATAAAGTAATTTCAAGAAGGAGACAGTGCTAGTAACTGGCAGAAAGACCTGAATTATGCTTTGAAGAAAGTTAAGAGTTCCTATGAGAAGAATGGATTTCAGACATGCTAAAACCAGTTTGCAAAGGCAGAGATGGGAGATGGATTGTCACTTCCCAAGAATAGCAAACAGGCCAGTTTGTCTAAATGAATGTTGGAAATTATTGATGCATATGTTTTGAAAATAAAAATCTTTAATAAAAAAGAAAATATTTTGGCTAAGAAAGGATAACAATTATATTGAAGGGTATCAAAATGTACTTTAAAAAAAAGATCATAGACTTCAGGTTAAGAACCTCTTTACTAGGGGAAGATTTTTTTTCCCCCCTCAGGGGTTAAGTGACTTGCCCAGGGTCACATAGCCTCTTGTGATGGAGAGAGCCATCTGCACCCAGACAGAAGACTGTGGGAACTGAATGTGAATCACAATCTACTATTTTCACTTTTTTGTTGATGTTTGCATTTTGTTTCCTTTCTCATTTTTTTCCATTTTGATCTGATTTTTCTTGTGCACCATGATAATTGTGGAAATATGTATAGAACAATTGCATATTTAACATCTTGTATTACTTGCCATCTGGGGGAATGAGGAGAAGGGAGGGAAAAAATTGGAACACAAGATTTTGCAAGGATGAATGTTGGAAATTATTGATGCATATGTTTTGAAAATAAAAATCTTTAATAAAAAAGAAAATATTTTGGCTAAGAAAGGATAACAATTATATTGAAGGGTATCAAAATGTACTTAAAAAAAAAGATCATAGACTTCAGGTTAAGAACCTCTTTACTAGGGGAAGATTTTTTTTCCCCCCTCAGGGGTTAAGTGACTTGCCCAGGGTCACATAGCTAGGAAGTATTAAGTGTCTGAGACCATATTTGAACTCAGGTCCTCCTGAATTCAAGGCTGGTGCCACCTAGCTGCCCCCTACTCGGGAAAGATTTGAAGAGTAAAAATATTTTTAGCTGAAAGATTTCAGGTCTATATAAGAAAGGTGAGCTCTAAATGAAACCTTGAAGGAAGATAGGATTGTGAATATAGAGATGAGATAGGAATCCATTCATAAAATTATCACCTTTTCAGGAAGCCATTTTGAGTAAGCAAACCACTTTACTATAATTCAATTCAAGTGTCTACTATCTGCAAGGTACTCTGTTGGGCGCTGGGTATAAGGAGAAAAACACAAAATGGTCCCCGCCAATAAAGGAAGAGGGGTGAAATATATCTTGTCCACATATAATATAATTTGTTCATGTGAGAATTAACATAAAGTAATTTCAAGAAGGAGACAGTGCTAGTAACTGGCAGAAAGACCTGAATTATGCTTTGAAGAAAGTTAAGAGTTCCTATGAGAAGAATGGATTTCAGACATGCTAAAACCAGTTTGCAAAGGCAGAGATGGGAGATGGATTGTCACTTCCCAAGAATAGCAAACAGGCCAGTTTGTCTAAAAAAGTAGAAAGTAGACTTTGATGAGAATGAATGTGTGTGAAGGAATGATATGAATCAAGAATCTCTTGAACTAGTCTTCTTTCTCTAAAACAAAGCTCCTTAAGCTCATGAGATTATGGTTTATTATCAGTAAATGCTTAATTTGTATATTTATTTTATAAACATGGGGTTATATAAAACTTAATGGGGTGAAAAGGGGTCATGAGTAGAAAAAGTTTAAGAAGTCTTATCTTAGAACCATACAGCTTTCATCTGATGATAGTTCAACCAACTACTTTCCAACAACCAACTGGTTGAATTCAATATATCTCCAAGTTTTTTTTTTCTCACTTATTTTCTTGTAGTCACTCACTTCAAATCTAATCCCTTCCCTCCACAATTCTTTCTCACATTCCCAATCATGTGAGTTTCCCAAAGGCTCAAGTTTTGCTTCTTTTATTTCTACATTCTGTGTCAGAATTTGGCTCTCTAATTTGACTAGTGCTTCTCTTAGTGACTTAAATCTATATATCTAACCCTAATCTCTTACCTAAGCTTCAGTTTCGTAGCTCTTCCTGCATCCTGGACATTTCTATTAGGATGTCCTACCATTATTTCAAACTGAAGATGAACATCCTAGAAAAGGGCTTGGAGGTGTGAGGAGAATGAATGAGAAGGGAATTGCATTAATTAATTAGAGTCATATTTGGATTGGATATCTCATCCTAGGACACCATGGCTTCTCACAGGCTATTATAGGGTGTGGTTATAAACTCTGAAAAACTGTAACACACATAGCATCTTGGTCTCTATGAACTCTGGAATTTATTTTCCAAGGACCAGCCTAGCCAGGGGGTGATAAAGGTTCATTACCTATAGGTTGGTCTTTGTCAGAAATGTAGCTTTATGGCTATTAGAAATGATTACCTTTTCCTTACTATGAGCTAAGTAAACATGTGAATCGTTTTGGAGTGAATTTTATATGCTTAGAGACAATAATTTTACTTTGGTATTTCTCTACCTATATTGCTAGAAAAGAAAACATCTAGATTGGGGTTCTTAATCTTTTTTATATTCTGGACCTGTCTGGCAGTCTGGGGAAGTTTGGGGACCCTTTCTCAGAATAATGCTTTTAAATACATAAAATAAAACACAGAGGATGACAATGGAGTCCAATTTGTTAAAAATTCCTGATTTAGGTGATGGATTTCCACCCAAGCTAATTTTAAAATGGCAGCTGAGCATTATCTGACACTAAGAGGAACAGGGTATCAAATTTCAAATTTATAACTACAATGGCAAAAACACCATGAAATCCCAAGCATTAAAAAAAATCAATCTTACAAAATGTAATAGCATTTTGCAAAAACAAAACCCAATCTATCTACCCTACCCAATCTCTCCAATGAAGCAAAACACCAGGGAGCACTGTTCTTTGGAATGGCTGCCGCCGCCATCGTTGTTTTTTAAAAAAAATATTGTTGGATAATAAAAAAAGCAAAAGAGAATTTGAAAACAAGAATGCTGCATATGACTATAATTCTATAATAGGGAGTGACAGCAAATCCAGAGACCTAAACAAATTTCTTGGGTGAATAGCAGCAGGAGAAGCCACTTTAAGATTTGGTTGAGAACAAATTAAAACTTAAAAAGATTAATAAAAACTTCAGAGTTGGGAAGAATGTGACCTGTTTGGAAATCTACCCAGGAGAGAAGAACAAATTTCTGGTAGTAGCTGTGTTCCTTCTGGTCTTCTCTAGGTCTTTCCCACTTTGGCAACTGCTAATATTTACCTGCCCAATGCCCTAACCTTTAATCTGAGTTGCTACAAAGAGTTGGAATATAAGTGGAAAGTACTATAGGACTCTAGCATAGGTGCCTTGAGGCTTTCTCTCTTCTATATTTGTATTGTCAAGGCTATCTTCCCTCATCCTGATCTATATCTTGCTAGTGGACCCAGAAAGTGACTGGTGACTCAGCCCTCCCTCACTTAGAAAACAATTTACTTGTGAATCACCTACTGGATGTCATAGTCCACTTAGAGGACAAAGCACAAACAATAGCTGTAAGCGCTAAATAAATGCTTATTGATTGACTCAATAGTGTGAATTAGTATTAGTAAATATTTTGATATATTTCTGTGACTAAGATGTCAAGGAACAAAATCCAGTGGTTACTTGAGAATTTTATACCACACCATTCTTCCTATTCTCTTTGGTGGAAATATTTGATTTTCTTGAAGCAGACAAGGATACTTCTTGCATAATGCCTTCAGGCACAGGAACAGTATAACACTTAAAAAGATTATGAACTAGAAAGCCAGATAAGTAGTGATTCCTGCTTAACAGGATTAACCAGAAATTACAAAAATGGAAAAATAGACTTGTGATGTCAAGTGAAGATTCTTATTTTGGGAAGGGATAAAATTCCCTTAGGGGAATCCTTAGAAAATGAATCTAGAGACCCTCTAAGTCATGAGGGACCATTCAGTTGACTATAGTACATAAATGACAGATGGCCAGTAAGTTTTATTCCTTCACCTTTCTGGTGGAGTACTGCTTTTTGCCACTTGAAAAATATAGATTCTGGTTATGTTAAACATTGTATGACCACTCTGTCTCCTTAGGACACTCATACTGCTTGGAAGTGTGAGCCTAACTGGCCTTGTTGAGGTCCTTCACCTGAGATATTCCATTTCTTTTCTGCTCATCTTTATGTAGCCAGTTTCCCTTGCCCTTCAGTCCTGTTTCCTTCAAAACTCTGCCCAACTGCCATACATGAGGTCTTTTCTGAGGCTTCCCCTGCCAGCTTTTAGTACTCACAAAATTTACCTTGTATTTATTTTGTATATCCTCCTTTATGGTCACATTGTATCGCTCGCTGAACTGTAACCATCTTGTATAAGTGTTTCACTATTTGTATTTGTACCTGAACACTTAGCGTGGAGTTTGGCACAAATTAGGTGCTTCCTAAATGCTTGTTGCCTGATTGTGGAAGGTGGATTTCTTACTAAAGTTAATGTCAATGTTTTTATCTATACCCTCTATCCCATCTCAATCCCATCCCATTCTACCTCATCCTATCCTCAAAAGTTATTTCCATTATCCAGTTACATCAATCATTTCCATCTTTAATCAGCTTAAATCTCCCCTTCTAGTTTAAAAATACACTTATTCCTCCTAATGTAAATAAAAAAAAATTTGCTTGACCTTAATAATCTTTCACACAATTTCCTTTGCTCTCTCATGCTCATTCACTATAAAAGTTTTGGAAAGAGCAGACTGCATTACCTTAAATTCCTCACCATCCCAGTTCTCAGCTTGTAACATATCTTTCCTCCTATTGAAACAGTTTTTCCCAAGGTCACAATAAGCTTGTTGCTAAAATCTAGTGATTCTATTTTGCCTTCATTCACTCTGACTTATATGTGTTATTTCAGATACTCTTTCTTTCTTAACACTCTTTTCTTTTAGTTTCTCTAATCTTGTATTCTAGATTTGTTTTTCCTGAAGGATCCCTATCTTCTGTTATTCCTTATATAACTTTCCAAATCCTGAGATGGTTTTTCATGCTACTTTATACGTGGAGGAAGATGTGATTCCTGATAAGCAGAAGGAATGTTGATACCTTTGTAAGGAATTTATTGTATAAGTTATTCTTCAGGAGAAGAGATTGAAAAAGACTTTGAATAGCACATGGCAGTGCTCCAAGCTTTAGCATGTACTGCCATTATGTTCTTATACTTTATGGCCTACAATTCTAGTGACTGCTGAGAGAGGACTGTTCTCCTTTTGGTTTAAACAGAGATTTCATCTTGTACCCAAAGAGTTCATTTTCACTTGCATCTCCTTTCGTATGTTCCAATGTGTAGAAGTGCTTCAATTTTTTTTTTTTTTTTTTTTTTTTGGCTTGGAAACATAGGGTTTACTCATTGTTCACTATTTTTGATGAAGAGGGGCTATGTTTGCAAGTGTGAGCTTAGGGCTATTGTTCCTCTTTTGAGTGATGAGGGGAGTAGATTTTGTTCTGAACCTCTTGCTTGTCTAGAACATAGACATTTGAGGGAATAGAATATAGATATAATTCTAGCCCAGTACTCCTCTTGCAGGCTACAGGAAGGATTGTATATTCTCAGTTGTCCTGAACCTTGCTGGACTCTCCCTCCAGCAGGAGGTGACAATCACTACTCTTATCTCTTTTCCTTTCAACAGAGTGAGTCAGAACTCAAATCACATCTAGTCATACTAGATTTCAATAATCTTGCAAGATTTAAATACAAGGATGACTTACAACACTTGATTTTATACATAAGTTTACATATGTTTAAATAAGGGTGTTTCCTAAAATTCTCTTCAAGAATCCCTTTATTTTCTCAATTTTTTCCATTATTATCTAATCTACTCCCAAGCTTTGATGATTAATTGACTTTCATAGATATAACTCTATTCCAGTTTCTACCAAGAGCTCCAGTCCCATATTTCCAACTGCCTATTGGATAATTCCATCTGGATTTCAACTTAATATGTCTAAAAGGAGGTCCATCCTTCCCCCCCTCATCTAACCTACTTAGCCTCTCAACTATTTAATTTTTATTAATGGTACCACCAACTTTCTACTGTCCTAACCTTCCATGATCAAAGACCTTCCATAGCTCTCTATCAAGTTTAGTTTAAAGTTTAAAGTGTGATTCTGGAATTCAAGATCCAATACAACATTACCTTAACTTATTCTCTAGTCTTATGTCTTCTCTGTCATCTCCTAGTCAAATTGGACTTGTATGACTCTAGTTTCTGTCTTATCCTTTCTTATATACTGTCTTTGGTCCTGATCTAGGTTACTTGTAGCTCTACCCTTTGCCTCAATCTTGAAATTCATGTAAATCAATGAAATTCATCTCTCTTTTCAAGGTCCTACTGAGATGCTATTTTCTTACCTTCCTTTCTAATTCCATGCCATCAAGGACAAGTGATCTTTCTCTCTAGTCAATGAAAAAAAAAATTTATTGTTGTTTGTTGTTCTTGAAGATGACCATGACATCAGGGAAGTTAGTGTCCAGAGAAGGACAACCAAGATAATGGAGGGCTTTGGGTCCATATCATATGAAAACTGATTGAAGAAACTGGAAATATTTAGCTTGGAGAAGAGGAAACTTGGGCAGAGAGGGAAAACAACATGATGACTCCCTTCATGTACTTGAGGCACTGGACTTGTCATGTTGTGCTCTAGAATGCAGAACCTGGAGAAATGGGTGAATGTCACAAAGGGGTTAATTTGGATTTGATTCATCACAATGAAAGCTGTCTAAGTGTGAAATGGCATGCCTCAAGAAATGATGGGTTCCTCTTCTGTGGAGATCTTCATGCAGAGCCCAGAGAACCACTTGTTGATTCCTTTCACATATGGGTTGGACTACATGGCCACACAGTTCTCTCCCAGCTCTCCAATTCAGGGATTCTTAGAAAGTTCTCATAGTAGTTTTTCCATGTTCCATTCAATCTTATAACTTCCTTATTTATATTTATTTCCCATTTCCAGTATTAGATGATAAGCTTCTTGAGTTCACAGACCATTTCTTTCCATCTCTGCATGCGCAGTACCTGACAGTACCTTAGTATTAAATAAATGTTCGTGGAATTGAAGAAACCCCAAAATGACAAATCAAGAGTTCTGGAAAAACTTGCCACAAAATAATGAAGTTCATTAAAACCTATTTTAAAATGAATGCCTAGACTTTGGAGGCACGTTTATATCACCAGAGAAAGAGGCAGACTGAGAATAAGATTCAAAGAGTCACAGAATGCTAGAGCTAAATTTATTATTGCATAACATCCTAGGATTTAGAAGAAGAAGAAACCTGAGAGATTACATTGCTCAATTTCCTCATTATGCAAGGAGGGAATTTAAGCAAAAAGAGATGAAATGTGATAAGGAAGAACAAGGTAGTCTTAGGGGGCCTAGGCTTAGAATAAGGAATTTAGGGGTCATCTCTTTCAGTTTCCTTTTTTATAAAAGGCATTATCTATCTCATGGAGGTGCTATGAGGTTCAAGTGAGGTAACAACCATGAACTGATCCCTGGATAAATGTGGGCCATTTCATAATGGCCTGTAATTTGCCTGTTATTTGTCATTCAGAAAGTAAGTGATGGATGCAGGGTTAAAATCCAAGTGTGATTCGAAATCTAAAGTGCTTCTTATTACAACCACAGTGCCTCTCTACACCATCCCAGAAGCTTATTTGGATACAAAATAGTAAATCAATCAGGATTTATTAAGTACCTATTATAACTTTTGAAATACCCTATATGTTCATAATACACACACACACCACACATAAATATATACACACACACACACACACACACACACACACACACACACATATATATATATATATATATATATATATATATATATATATATATATATATATATACTATACACCAACACCCACTTCCATACTCACACTCCCTTCCAACACACACACACACACACACACACATTTCATCAATGCTGGGAACTCCTACCATTAATGCAGTTCAAAACTCTTGCTATTTATAATCTGTATTATATAATAATATAATTTATTTATAATATATTATATAATAATATAATCTATTAAAATTTATATTCTATAACAATATAATCTATACACAATAGATTATAATATATATTATGTAATAATATAATCCATGTATAACTGATCATAATTTATAATCTATAATAATATAATCTATTTCTAATAAAGCTGGGATACTGAGAGGTGAGGTCATATGTGTCTGAGACTTGATCTCAGACCTTCCTGACCTCAAGGCATGCTGCTTCTATAAGATAAATGTTTTGTGTGTTTGTCTGTTTATTAAAAACCTTAGAAAATAGAATGGCATTTTGAAAATAAATATCTTCTTGGCTTATTTAGGAAGTCATTTAGTGACTAGTCTTAGAAATGAACATCTATAGCTAAGGTGCTAAGGCTCCTACCTTGCACCATAGCCCATAAACTAAATTTACCTTAGCACTCTCTGGATACTCTTCCGGGGCTCGGTGCAACAAGACATGCCCTTTGTTTGGGATGTTTAAATACACACAATTTGCGGCCACATCATCAGGCACGGTCAGTTTGTCATAGCGATGGTCACTCATCTGCTGCATGATCTATAAAGAAAAAAACAAAGAGGTCCCATTGGAATAGTTGTTGAATGTTCCCAGGAAGGGCCTCTTCTGAGTTTTAGGTGAGACCCAAGAACATTTTTCTACATGGAAGATCCCCTTTGGACCACTATTTCCCTACCTCAAAGATACTGCAATTTAGAAAAATGCTTAAATTGTCTGCTCAGAGTTCTGTAGTTTTAGCACTTAGTTCTCATTGAGGAGATGCAATAATGAGAAGGACAATTCTGTTATTTAGATCCTGGGTTCAATCTTGCCTCAAGTTTCCTTCTGTGTGCCTTGACAAATAACTTCATCTGGGCCTCAGTTTACCCATTTGTAAAATGAAATGATTGGATGAGGGGTTCTCTGAGATTCCCTCCCACCTCTCAATTCATATTCCTGTGGCCTGCTTCACAGGAAACATAAAAGCCCAGGTTATATTACATTGTATGTCAACAAAAGAAGCACTTTTTTTTTTCCTTTTAAAAATCAATAGGTTTTATGAAGTAAGGGCTTTAGGTACAGTGGAAAGAGTATTGGGTATGGACTCAGAAAAACCTGAGTTCAAATATAGCTTTAGACACTTATAAGCCGTGTCATTTTGGTCAAGTTATTAACCCTGTTTGCCTCTGTTTCCACATTTGTTAAAGAGAGAGAGAGAGAGAGAGAGAGAGAGAGAGAGAGAGAGAGAGAGAGAGAGAGAGAGAGAGAGAGAGAGAGCTGGAAAAGGAAATCATAAACATTGCTGAGAAAACCTCAAATGAGGTTACAAAGGGTTGAACATGACAGAACTGAAATGACTGAAAAATAACTTTTAAAAATGCCATTTATTTCATTGGATGGGTAATACAGGAATCCCATTCTTTTCTTTGAGGATCATAGTTTTAAGTCAAGAAAGGAAATTAGAAAGTCATAATTTAATCCAACTTTCTTATTTTTAAGATGATGAAACCCGAGCCTTAGTAGAGCTGTTTGGATTCCTCACATTACATAACTAGTAGTGGTAGAATCAAAATTTGAACCCAAGTTCCTGGATGGAAAATTTAATGCTTCTTCTTTTGGACTCTGTTATCTCTCAACATGAGAGCTTTTAGGAGCAGATGAAATTTTAACTCTCTTCTCCAGGCCTGCTGGCAGTGCATAAAAAGTACATTAGTCAGAGCTGCTGGGAATGTTGCAGTCCCACCCCTCCTCCCTTTCTCCAAACTGGTATAGATCAGGAATCACCCTCCCTTCCCTCACCATGCCTCTGGATCAATTTTCTACTTTCCATATTCAGCTTAACCTGAGGCAAAGGCCTCCTTGCCCCATGCTGCTCTGAGTCATTATCCCTATGACACTCCTTTAGTTTCCTTATATCTGTACCTCTGATCTGTTTCCTCTACCTGGAATGCCCTCCCCATGCCTCTGGTTCTATTTAAATTCTAGCCATTCTTTATGATCCAAATCTTCATTCCTTTGTCAGACTGATCTACCCTCTGAATGATTGTAGTATTTGCTGCTTATGCCATTTAATTAGCATTTATCACTACTTCCTGTTGATGATTTATTGCTCCCCCTCTCATTATTAGTTATCTTAATTGAAAGTAGTTAGAAAGCTGGCCTTATACTATGTGACCATGATCAAGTCCCATTACCCAGTAACTCTCCAAAACTATAAATTTGGGGAAAGTTGCTAGTTTGTAGTGATAGAGAAAGTTTTTTCATAAAAGTTTCCTACACACCCTAAAAGTCAGCCTCAGACTGTCCCCATCTCCCCAAAATAAATCTTTGGAGTATTTGGCTTTATTAAGGTAGGGTTGAATTGACTGTTCTACAGTTGAATTTTCACATTTCTTTAAGGGCTTTCAATAAGCATTCAACAAGCATTTATTAAGCTCCTAACATGGCTAGAACTGTGCTAGATGCTAGGGTTACAAAGAAAACATACAGACTCAGTTCTCAAAGAGCCTACCATCTGCTGAAAGCTTGTGCAGAGTCATGTTAGTAGCACTTATTGGTGGAAGTCAGTCACGTCAGAGATTGGAAATGGGAAACAATTAATCAGTCATACTACATGTTGACAAGAACTCAGTGAGTGTATGATATTTATCTCCTTTTGTTTTCTCTTGACCTCTATTTTCCGCTAATTTCAGAACAATTTTGGGAACAAGTATGCAGAAGAATTTTTTTTGCTATATGTGAATTTTTCCCAGATTGACCTTTGTGAAAAACTTTTGTTTATAGGAAAATTCAAAGAAAAATTTCATATGAAACATTTTTTCCTACATATGCTATCAATGTCTATGTTCCAAGAGATGAGAAATCTCTAAATGAAAAAATGGTGGACTTTCAACTACAATAACTTTTGTTAACAAATACTGTATACGACTTAAAGCTCTATAAGAAATGTATGTAATTATAGAAACACTATGAAGAAAGATATTTAAGAAAAAGAAAACATTTAAACATGAATCATTATTAGTTATCTTAATTGAAAGTAGTTATAAAGCTAGCCTTATACCATGTGAACATGATCTAATTGGCTAAAACCTAAATAAACCAAAGCTTGGCTTTAGTCATATCCATTAAAAGAGGATAAAATCCATTTTTAAGATGTTCATTCTGCTATAAAGAACTTACTATTCTCTGTTTAGTATTATTGGCTTTTAGTTTCACTCATAAAAACTTCCCTGAGGGCAGTGCTTCTCAAATTTTTTGTCTAGGATTCCTTTATAACTTTAAAAAATCACTAGGACCTTCCAAGGAGCTCTTGTTTATGTAGGTTTATTCTCCATATTAGAAATTAATTTTTTATTATGATGATAATAGTTTTTACCTTGTGGACCTCTTGAAAGAGTCTCAGGCATACTCAGGGGTTCCTGGACCATACTGAGCAACTATAGGAGGTCACATCTTATAGTCAATCTTGTGTCTAAGTTCCTAACTTCCAAGAGAAAAGGCTCATTTTCTTCTAGCAGAGGTCTTTGTGGCTTCTTGTTCTTTGCTCCCTTCTAAAGCATCCTAACTCTAAAGTGTCCATGAGTTAATTCAAAATATATTTATTAAGCAAATTTATTAAGTGTGCAAGGAACTATGCTAGTATCTTAGAAAACAAAGATGAAAACTGTAAGTTTTTGTCCTTACGAAGCTTACAGTCTAATGAAGAAAGGCTGTAGGAGGCATATGCCACACAGAGGAATAAGCATGATATAAAGTAGAATGAGATAGGATCAAAGGAGAGATCAAGGCAAAGTGCTCTTAGAAAATCTGAGGTGGGAGAATCACTTTTACCTGTGACTGTGGAAACTGTGACTTGGGAACCATAAACTGTGACCAAATCAATTTTGCCATTGTTCCTGCATGGGGCATATCAATCTATTGTTTTAAAGTCACACTCCAAATCCTTATAACTCTGGACAAAAGTGGTGGCAAGAGATCAGGAATGCTTCATGGAAGAAGTGATGCTTGAACTAGTTTTTGAAAGAAAAGATAGATTTCAATAGGGAAAGAGAAGAAGGGAGTACATTTTAAGTATAAGAGTGCTAGAGCAGCCTGTACAAAATTCATGGAAGTTGGAGAATGTAGGAAAAGAATGAAGGAAGCAACTGAAATTGTTCTTGGAAGCTACTTATTTCATTTACATAGATCCAGGAATGTAAAGTGACATGTCCAATTACTTCCCCCATTAGAGTGTAAGCTACTTGATGATAGAAAGCTATTCTATTTTTTAAAAATTGTATTCCCAGTGGTTAAGATAGTGCCCAATGATGCTTAAATGTTTATTAAATTAAACAGAACTGAACAAATACCAAAGGACAAAATAACATCTATGAGAGGAGCTCAACAAGTATTAAAAGTTATAACAAGGTCAAGAACAATGACTTTATTTTTAAAAGGACATTGATTTTAGCAGTTAAAGAGATTATTTGTAATTTTAAAGATAATTTCAGTCAAGTTGTTGGGGCTGGAAGTAGAGGAAATGAGATGTCTTTTTCTCTAAGGTTTTTTTTATGAAAGGGAATGGGGAATATAAGATGATAGCTTGAGGGGATGGCAAAGTTAAACAAACTTTTGAGTGTTTTTATTTTTATTCTTTTTTTTTTTAAATTTTAGGGATGGAAGAAATGCGGGTCTTGCTCTAGGAATTAAAAAAGAAAGCAATAGATAAGAAGAAATCTGGTGGGTAGGTTGGGGAAAAAAACGAAGAAAGACAAAGAGAGATATCCAAATGGCAAACTCCTGAGGATGGGATCCTGAACCCAGATGGTTGACAAGGATTGACTATGGCAAAGATAAGGGGAAAGGACTGACAGAGGGGAAGAGAGAAAGAAGGAATGAACCAGGGAGGAAAGAGATTGAAGTCACAAGCAGGGGATGAATCTTGACAAGAAGGGGGCCACCAAAGATTCTGATTTTAGAGACAAGGATGAATATGGGAGATGATTTGAGGAGATAGAGGAATCTAGGAGAGAGATGAGAAAGCTTATGGCAGATGACTTCAATTTTCATGAAGCAAAAAAGATCTGTTGAGAGAGAAGTAAGGGGTATAACATGAGAGACTTGAGATCAGAGGAATAGGTTTTGGGAATAGCCACTGTGAGAAACAAATAAGGAGTCAGTGATGAATACAAGTTCTTCTGCTTAGTGTTAAGGGCCAAGTTTATATTAACTTGAATTTACAGTGAACTCAGCCTAATTGGCAGTTTCCTGCCTCCTTCAAGGAGAAGATGCTGGGGATAGCCAAGGATTAGTAAGAAGGTTAGAAACAACAGGGGTAGAGATCTGAGAATAACATTCCTGGCACCTGCAGAGTCAAGATGGAAGGAAGGAAAGGAAGTCATATCAGAAGCAATAAATAGATGGTAAGGAATGGATTTAGAACTAGGTAAAGTAGATTTTATTGTTATTCAGTTGTGTCTGACTCTTTCTGATGCCATTTGAAGTTATTATTATTAATTTTTTAAACTAAGATACTGAAGTGTTTTTGCCAATTCCTTCTCCAGCTCATTTTACAGATAAGGAAACTGAGGCAAACAGGAATAAATAAGTTGCCCAGGGTTACACAGCTGATACCAGATCTGAACTAAGAAAGATGAGTCTTCCTGACTCTAAGCCCTTCATGTTGCCCTTCATTTTACACCTGAGCAAATAAAGGTCATACAATGAATGGTAAAGCCAGGATTGAATACTCTTACTCCAAATGCAGCATACTTTCTCCTGAACAATACAGCTGAATGATTGTCCTAGGAGAACAAAGAGGAGCTGAGAGATTCTGATGTCACAATGAGAGAAAATAACGGATAGAGGGAGAATGATATAATCAGAAAAAAAGAATCTCAGAGTTCAGGATCTTGGAGATGGAGCAGTTTCAGATGATGAAGTTTACATTTTAGTCATCCTGATGGGTTTCTCCAGTAGAGAAGAAATGGCAGCCATACAAGTTGAGGTGGTTGATGAAGCTAGAGACAATTATTATGAACAAATGTGAATACTGACATCAAAGATGGCATCAGATTGGAAATTATGAGTATGAGCCAGTTGCTGAAGTCCATGAGGAAGGTTAGAGTCTGTTCTAGAGGATGGTGACAATGACAACACTGGGATCAGGAATGGACGGCATGAACGTGAAAGGAGAGAATGAGATGGACTGGTTGTTTTTTTTGCTTCCATTTATTGGCCCCTGTCCCTACACCTGCCACTTTGTGGGATTTTCCCTTAAAAAGGCAAGAGTATGTCCATCGTTAGTAGAGTTTGGGCAAAAGAGTAAGAAGGGACAGTTATATACTCTCCAACCAAGGCTCTATGACTGTTTGGACTCTTTTCTGTCTTTCTCCTAAATTGAAAATCTTTTCCCTCTGCTACCTTTCTCCACATCTCTTTATTTCTATTCAACTCAGCCCTAGCCATGTTCAGTCCCCACACAACTCTGCCCCCCCTTTCCTCTGGGATCCTCATCTCTTATTTCCAAATTCCTCTTCATCTCAAATATCTTCCTTTCATTTTTTTCATTTATTAGATTATAAATTCCTTGAGGGCAGGTACTACCTTTTGCTTCTTTTTGTATGCCCAGTGCTTAGCACATTGCCTGAAATATTTATTTCATTTACTTAGTAAATGTTTACTGATTTATTGATTGTCTTAGATGCCCTATTCCCCAAAGTCAGAGTTCTACAGGCAGAGCTTTCAAAAACATGAGGCTACTTTTTGTAACGTGCTCTCCTGGCAGTTACAATTACTAGTCTGTCCTAGACCCACCAGAGTACCTTTGACCACTGTCCTTTGCAGTGTGAGCTCTACCCGGCTCGCCTCCTCTGAGGCCTTCTAAGGTCTCTGGCCACAATCTCTTGAATCTATAGCTTAGTAACCGGTAGCGCACTCAAGGACAACCACGTGTAATCTTAAAAGCCTTTATTATACCTACTCACATAATGCCTTAACTGATGCCCTGAATTGTTGGTTCCCGAGTGAACACCTGGTCAGAAGACCCATGTGTTCACTACCAAAATCCTTACCTCTTTCGGCTACCCATCTTGGCTTGGCCACCCAGGCTAGGAGCCAGGGTGAACAGCACGAGGTTAAAGAGGGCAGTTGCTGCCTGCAGTGGGCTTACATAGGGCCTGTGAGGTCACACACACAGCCAATCAGCGAGAGAGTCACCCATTACGAAACTATCTCAATATGGCCAGGATCCCGCCCAAGGGCAGTCCTAATATCCACAGAAATTACTTCTGGGCCTCAATCTCCTGATGCACTGTGTCCGCCCATTTAAAGGGCCCTTACAACTTTTATACCCTGATATGAAATCAGTGAAGGACTCATATAGAAACCTGCTAAATGGGTGATTAACCTTAGAACTGCTATATTACAGTTTGTGTTTATTTTGGGGGCAGCTAGGTGGCACAGTAGTCAGGCCTGGAAGACTTATGTTTGGGGGTTCAAACCAGTCTCAGATACTGACTAGCTATGGGACTCTATTCAAGCCACTTAATCTTGTTTCTTCATCTGTAAAATGAATTGGAGAAGGAAAGTGCTCTAGTATCTTTGCCAAGGAAATTCCAATTGGGGTGATGGAGAGTAACATAACTGAAAGAGCCGAACAACAAAAACCACACAGGATTGTAGCATCCATCAATCTGATGAGAACTAGATAAGGGGTACCTAAATGAAATTAGGTTTAATTGAGATCTAGTGGAAGGTTCGGGGTACAGGGAGTCAAGTAGAGCTTCCCTGCAACCCCTTTGGATTTGGCTCAAAGATACAGAGTTAAATGAGGTCTAGTAGTGGCGCAAGAGTCCCCTGTAAAGGAATTTTATAGGCCCGAAAACCTAGATTGATAAAAGAGGTTTATTGTGGGCTTTGGAAGTAAGGTTAAAAGGTGTTAGGTAAAGAGAGAAAAACACCAGAGCCAGAGTGGTTCCAGTGGGCAGAAATCCTTTGATATGGCAGGCGTAAGGCTGCATGTTTGGGACTCTGCAAAGAGAGAACTCTAGTTTGGCTCATTTATAATAAGGGGCTTTGGACAATCTGAAGGGGCTCATGAGTGGAGTCCCAGATTGGCTTCAGGCTAGGATTTAGCCAGGTTAGAATTTGAATAGAATTCAATGGACTTCTGGACTAAGCCAGATAACAAAGAAGAAAACTGTGTTTAGTGTAGGGTCCCCTCCCTGAGGCAGAGTCCAAGGAGGTTTTAAGAGTTTTGGGATTTCCTCATCAAATCCTGTTTAAAACAACAAAGAATCTCATAACTTTTCTAGTACAAACCTCTCATTTTATACATAAGGAAAGTCCAGAAATTTATGGTTGACATATTTATTTAATATTATTTATTATTTCATTTTAAATTTATGAAATAACACCAACATTTCCATAATATAAAAAGTTGTTTTTTTTTTGGGGGGGGGTTTAAAAGCATGATTGTACACGAAACTGCAAGGTATTTATGAGTGACTTATCCAAGCTCATTAAGGTAGCAAATGGCAACATGGGGATTTAAAGCCCTATGACTTCAAATTTAGTACTCTTGCTGGGGGAAGCATTTGAGAGTTGGTAAGGTGTTTCAAATGATCTAATTTTACCCCGCTCATTTTATAGATAAAGAAAGTGAATCATATAGAGATGAAGCTTTCTTAGCATGCTTAGCACAGTGCCTGGCAATAAGAGGCACTTAATAAGAATTTATTGACAAATTGACTGAAATTTTTGACTTGATGACAGAAGTGGGATTCAAGCCCTGGACTTCTGCTTCTCATCCCAGCATTCTTCCTGTTCAAAATACCACCTGAACTTAAAAAAACAGAAGCCAAAACCAAGGGCTCCAATGAAGAGAAATCCTTATTGAGTATGTGGTCACCTTAGGGAGTTTTGAGAGAGATATCATTGATAGATCTGCATATTCTTCCACCAACTCCTCAAGAAGTCCCGCTACATTCCACACATTGCAGGCTGAGTCATGCGTGTCCAGTGAGGACTTTGAACTACAAGTGTGGAATGTGACCCATTTTTGAGGAAGTGTTATCAAGAATCCCTATCAGCTCCAACTTTTTGTTTATTAGAGAAAGAATAAACTTTTCAATCTCCAAGGCTGCCTTCACCTGCAAAATAGTAGTGAAGTCATTGGAATAAACAGCTAGAGAGTATTTACATCCTTTCCTGTTTTTAACTAGGCTTTTGGATCCAGTCTTCACCTTGTCTCCTTACCCCTGAACAATCAGCTTCCCTATTTGTTGATTTTAATTTAGCTAAAGATACCAATTTGAGTCCTGAGCATTTTTCTGGTGCTTTTCTTCATTGTTTTTTTAACTCATCTTTTTCATTTTTTCTCATCTTTCTTTTTCATTTTGAACTAATCTTTTAAATTTCATTTTATTTTTACTTAAAGTTTATTTTTTCCCTTGGTCATGCCCAATACCATGACTGGTATTGGAAGAGCAGCTAGGAATAATGTAATTCTTCTATTATTGGAAAGCAAGTAACTCTAGTCTGTTTTCTGTAGGGAATATATGCTATGATCCATTGTTAAATTCTACTGGAAGCAATCTTATAATAAGTGACTTTTGCAAAGGCCACCTGAATCTACTCTGTGAGAAATTTCAAAATTAGTTTACCAGAGATTCACAGTTCTTATTTCAAGCCAGGTAAAAAAGGAGCCAAAAGAAGTTACCTCTAATATTTTTAATGAGAGAGAAGAACCCACATAGAACACAGGAGAATTCTCCTGTACCTGAAAAAAACTAGCGATAAAAAGCCTTTGATAGATAACTGAAAGGATAGAGGAAGTGGTAACTGTAGAAGCCAAAAATAGAAAAAAAAAAAAAAAAGAAAAAGAAAAAAAAAAAAAAAGAAAAACACTCAAGGTGACTCTCTCTCAGTATAAAAGGCTTTTTAGGGCCTTTGGCATGAATTCAAAATTAAACAATTCAAGAAACAAGTACAGGAAACTTGTTCTGGACAAAATTAATGAAGGATACAAAGTTGTTGGTGGTCTTTTTAGAATCCGTGGCCTCAAGAAGCTTATGCTTTTCTAGGGGAGACACTGCATTTACACAGGTAAGTATGATACAAGTTGGATGACAGAGTATGAAGAATAATGTAAAACGAGAGAACCAGCCAGACTAAGTGCACCAGGACAATTTAAAGGAGAGAACATTTTGAGCTGGAGATTGGGTGGGGAGGGAGCTCAGGGAAGGCTTCTGAGAGAAGGAAGCATCTAAACTGAGCCTTATAAGAAGAAAAGATTGCTAGCCAAATGTGCACTCCTTGAAGTCAAGAACTATTTTTCACTTTATCATTGTGAATTTATATACAATGGGATTTAAAGGAATGCATATTGGATTGGATTCTGAATGAATATCAAAGCATTAGGTACTTGTGATATATAGAACACCATGTAAGAAGCAATTGTGAAGAAAAGATTTCTTATTTTCTCTCAGGCAGCAGCCTTCTAATTTTGCATTACACATTCTTATAAATAATACAATGTGCCATTTTTGATAGTTGAGCTTTAGTAAGTGAATGTGTCCCCAGGGCACAGATAGCCCATCTTAATGGGGCTTCAAAGAGAAAGGCTCAGAAGTGATGATCTCTCTGTATCATCTTTGTCCTATTGAAGCTGGACAAGATGTAAGGATGAGCTCACCTGGAGAGCCAGATAGGACTAGCTAACTCCAAAGGGTTCCGAGAATTATGGACTTCGTAACTGTAGTGTCTGGGCCTGGGTTTTACTTTTGCATAGAAGATGAGCATCAATTCAAATATCCTGAGAATGCAGCTGTCGGGCTACATTAATTTCATGTTCCAACATTTTTTTTTTTTTCCCCTTCAAAAGGGTGGAGGTGGTATTTCTCTAGAATACCATGAAAAGAGTTCTCTCACCCTTGGGGCTGCACTTCCTGTATTCATGGCATCTTGAGCCAAGGCAGATAGGAGAAAAACACCCTAAATGAACCAGTGATACAAATTCCAGTTCCGGAAAACAGATTACTGTATATCCGCCTGGGACCTTTGGGACTGAATCCTTGAAGGACATAGAAGGAATAAGCTAAAATATTTGGAGGAGGATACTGAGAAATGGAATAGCTCTCATTTGACATTTTCTGCCTTTCTGGGAGGCTTCCAACTATTATTAATTAAACAACATATATCTTGCATGAAGCAGTAAGGTGCAGTAGAGTGTTGGGCCTGTAGTCAGGAAGACACATCTTTATGAGTTCAAACCTCAACTAGACACTAGCTGTATGAATCTGGTCAATTCACTTAATCCTGTTTGCCCCAGTTTTCTCACCTGAAAAATGTGCTAGAGAATGAAAATATAAACCATTCCAGTTTCTTTGCCAACCAAATTCCAAATGGACTCAAATAGAATTGGACATGATTGAAAACAACTGAACAACAAACTCATATCTTGTATATAATAGATGTTTATTAAGCATTTGCTGAGTGAATGAATGAATGATCATCCCTAACCAAACTTAAATATATTGGATCAGCTACCATGTTTTGGAAGAGCTCTTTCTAGATCTAACGCTGAAAGGGATCATTGAGATCCTTTAGTCCAACCCAAGGACATTATGGAATTTCCCTAAAGTCACAAAGCTAATAAACATCAGAGATAGAATTTGAATCCAGGTCCTCAGTATGAGTGCTCTTCTATGATGCACATTTATCTTTTTAAAAGAAGAAAAAAAATTTAAAAATGAAGAAGAATGTAGTCCTATCAGACACTGCTTTCAGAAGCTATCATGGGCGAGTTGTTTGTGTCAAATGAGCAGCTGCTGGTTTCAGAAAACCTTCCTGCTTCACAAAGGCTGCTGCTGTCATAAAATAAAATGGGAAACTTCTGGCTTCCTGCCCAAGAGCATTTACATGACCAGAGCGGTATTAGCAGCCAGGCATTTCCGGTGGTTCCTCACATTTCTGGGAATTCTCTAAACGGCTGGAAAGCAGTTTTTGCAGGGCATTCTCTTAGTTCTTAGTCATATTTTCCTTATATTTAAGCAATTACCAAAAAAAAAATACTATATTGTTTCACAGATGATCTAGGTAAACTGGGGGTATTGGTTGAATAATAAAGCAAAGATCTGGAAAGCATTTTTCGATATTTCAGAAATCCTCAAAACACAATTTGGGACAGATGGTTTTGGCCCACCAATGGTTAATTAGTCTCTCTATGAAATGCATAGTTATGCCAGTACCAAACATGTCAAAACAAAATTAATATTAAGAGAAACTTTTTATAGCGTTGCTATTTAGATATGCAAAGTATGATGCTCTATCACATCTTTCATTCTGAGCAACCAAAATTATGAAAATAACACAAGGACAAGGCATTTGGCTTGAGGCAAATCCAGCAGAGGTACAACTCACTAGCTTGCAGAATTAATCATATATTTTCATTTTAAAAAATACACACACACACACAATCTGGATATGCCTGACTAAGACACAGAACAAAAGGCAGAGTGGAAAAAAAAGCAGTTTTTTTTTTTTTTTCTGGGTTGATGGAATTTTCTTGCCAACATGAAGGTTACAGAGGAAGCCTTTCATTACAAGATTCTGGAATAACTACGACCCTCATCTTGTCTTCCAATATTCAGGTGCCATCATTTTTCTATTAAGGATGTTTGCTTCAAGAAGAAAAGATAAAGAAGGGTAGCAACAAAGGCTTTCCAAGTGTTTTTTAAAAAAGGGATTGAGTTTCTTCTGCTTGGTCCCTTAGCTGAAAGGGGCACAGAGGCAGAGATAAGTTGAATGTAAGAAAGAAGTTCCCAGATGCTGTTCTAAAGTGGAATGAGCTGTTTTGCGTAGTGATGGCTTTCCACTGACTGGAAGTTTTAAAATAGACATAAGATGACCATTTGCTGGAGATTCAATAAATAAGATTCTTGATTTGGGCATGAGCTAAATTCTGGGGCTATCTTTTCAGCTTTTTATTAGTTTTTATTTTTTTTTTTTATCCTCAGTGTTTTAGAACAGTACCTGGCACAGAGTAAATACTTAACAAATGTTTGATGACTTAGATTCTAGGTTCTTGTCAGTTCCTGCTGTCTTCTGCCCTGGTTGAGCATCTTTAGTAGTTTATTTACTTTTGGGGATAATAGTTTAAGAAGGTCTCTGGCCAATCCCTGGTACATAGCCAGAAGAGGGTGACCCAGATAGTGAAAAAGACTAAAAACTCTGCCTTTCCAGAACTGACCAAAAGAGCTAAGCTAATCAATCAAGCAATTATCAATTATTATATATGTCACGGTATTAAGTTATAGGGCTACAAACAGGGGCAGAAATAGTCTATGTCATTAAGGAACTTACATTTTTAAGTGGGGAGAAAATACATATGCATATGTTTTATATATACACACACATGTACATATGTTCTTATGCATTATATGTTACATAATGGTATATATTTATCTACTGTTGTTCTTTGTCCTTTGTTCTTGTAAAGGACCAGGACCTCAGGAAGGTGAAGTCATGCAAGTGAATTGGATTAAAATGAGAGAAGGCTGTGCAAAGTCTTCAGCTTCACCTTTTCTCTGGGTCCAGTGGCAAGATCTAGATCAGGACAGCTGGAGATAGTCCTGATTGCAGTGGGAGATCCTGACCTTTTTATGTTAAGGTCTTTAACAGGACTCAATTTGACTAAAACATTGTTCAATCAGATATTAAGGCTAGGTAAGAAATGAGCAGGAATGGCCTTTAACCTAGTAAAAAAAAAAAATAATAATCTGGGAGGGGAGGATCTTCAGGGTTTTTGGATAAAAACATAAACAAATGCTATTTGCTTTCATTCTTAGGCAATCCAGGCCCAAACCCATGACCAAATACGGGACTTTTTCCTCAGCCAATCTATGAGAGCCAGAGGGATTTAGGTTTAAGGCATGATCCTAGCTCTTTAACCCCAAGATATCTGAGGTTTCAGCGATCAACATTTACATTCCTTTGGGCAAAGTGCCTGTAGGTTAGGTATGATGATAAGAGAAAAAGGAAAACAACCTATATGTTCTAAAATATTTATAGCTGTTCTCTTTGTGGAGGTAAAGAATTGGAAATTGCAGAGATTCCCATCAATTTGGGAATGGATGGATATGATTGTGATGGAATATTATTATCAGTGATTTTAGAAAAACATGGAAAGACTTGCATGAAATAATGAAGAGTGAAATGAATAGAACCAAGAAAATATTATATACAATAAAAAGATTTTGGATGAATAAGTTATTTTGTTTATTATAAATACCCAAATTACCTACAAGAGATGGACAGAGACACTATCTGCACCCAGAGAAAGAACTGATAAATAGAAGTTTGCATGGAATAATTTTACATGCATGTATACATGTATATATCTGTATATATAAAGATATGTGTGTCTAGTGGTAGCCAACTCCACGGTAGGATGAGGGGGAAGAAAAAAAAAGGAAGTTGATATGATAATTTTATTGTACATTTGAAAGAAATTGCAAATTGTGCATAGTAGATTTGCAATTTCATGTATAATCATCTCTTTATTGTAATATGACATGGAAATGCTTGCTTTATTCCAAAAATTAAAAATAAAATTTAAAAGAAAAAAAACAACTTTATGTCTTGAAATCAGCAGCCTTGTTTTTGTTTTGTTTTGTTTTTTAAAACCTTCCCAGAGATAATCTATGCATTTTTTCAATTGGTATTTAATTTTCTTTCTTTGGAGTCTGGGCAGTTCTCTTGTATAATGTAAAACGAGGGACAAGTGGTTTAATAATATCACCTCCTGTTGTTTGAGCACAAATGAGAGAAAGTCTTAAAGGGTACAGTGCCTGATAAACAAACAGTTGGAGCTCAATGAAACTTGCTTCCTCCTTCACCCTTTCATCTGGTCACTCTCAACAACCCTCCCTTCCACAGCATCCACATTAGAATTGCTAAGTCACAACTCTTGTCATTTCCTTGATCAAGAAATTTGATGGCAAGCTTTCTGTAAAAGAAAATACAACTTCTTAAACTAACTAAACTTTTTAAAAGTTTGTTTTTAAAAGCCCTTCACCCTCCATTGCCAGGCTGATTACCCCTGTCTCTCTTTATGAACTAAGATGCTCAATGGCCAGCTATTTACACAGGACCAGTGCCTTCACATTGGCTGACTTCTGTACTTGGAAATGTTCTCCCTCTTTACCTCTTGGAATCCCCTCTCTTTAAGGTTCACTTCCAGGGCTATCTTCTTCAATGACTCTCCTGATCCCTTTGGGTAACAATGTTGCCCTGCCCCTCATCTTCAGAATACTTTGCATAGATGCTGGACTGATTTATCTCTGAACACATAACTGTGTATGTAAACCCCTTGAGTCTAGGACAGTAAATGCCTCACCACTGTAACAGCATTGTCTCACATAGTGCCTATGGCATTATAGGTACTGACTTACTGATGGTCTGGAACTAAGCTTGAGCCAGCCCCCCACTATTCTGACTGGGCTTCTCTTCCCAAACCAGTAACAAAGGTGATATCTTTGGATATAGTAGACAAGACTTTAAAACCTAGATCTTTTGACAATCTGTGTGATCTTGGATAGTTTACCCTTCTCTCTCAGCCTGTTTACTGATCTGTAAAATAAGGAGAATTCAACTAAAATGCTTTAAGTTCTTTTTAAATTCTGTACATCTTTGATCCCATTTTAAGGGTGGGGATGGGGATGGGAATGGGGAGTGGTGGAATGTGGAAAGTAAGTGCTTATATGGACTAATGGATCTTTAAGTGACTCCTGTGGTGTTTACTCAATGAAATAAACATTTCAAGTCTTTGAAAAATGTGGATGTCCTGGTCAGGTTATAGGGAAAAGACTAGTGACAAATGGGGTTACAAAGAATTGGATAAGCCTGAAACTCCTGAACAACAACCACCTATTCCAAACACATACCAAAGAATAGATTTAATAAAGTTGACCATTCCATTGTAATTATAACTATGAATTCATCCACTTGGTTTGGGTATAATACCACTTGGTATGGATGGTTAGAACAAATCTTAAATTTTCAATTTTTTTGCCAGTAGGCTTGTAGTGTTGTGTACCTTGTTACAACCAGTAGGATAGGATGTGTCAACAGGACTATGTGGAAGACCTCGTTATCTATAAGAAATCCCTCTTAAACTTGGACTTTGTGCCATATTTCCTTCCTAAGTATCTGAAACTTTAGCAACATGCTAATCTTGTGTTTTACAAGATGCTTATAGTCAGAGGTCATTGAACAAGGTTGCTCTATCTTTCAAGGAATCTTGAATAATTCTGATCACATTCTAGCTAGAAATATAGATCTGGGAGTCACCAGCATAAAGAAGGCCTCTTTCATTCCTTATTCCTGACCAATGTTTTCTTCTATATTACTAACATCCTAATCCATTTAGTACTTTGTTGGAAGAAAGCTTTTAAGGAGGTGCTCTGCTTTACTGAAAAAGTTAAAAAATCATTAACAAGCAATAAACATGGACAATATGGTCTCTTGGAAAAGCACTCAAGTGGCTGGGTCATAAGACGTGATCCATCCTTGCCTTGCCATGTGACTCCAAATCTGTTAACTGAATGATGATAAACTGTGGTCTTCTGTGGAATATCGCTTATGAAAGCTTATTCTTTATTACTTTCCTTACTGAAGATAATTTTGAAGGGTATGGACTATTCTAATAAAAATGGTAGCAAAGTAAGACTATTTGTTGGTAGTTGTCAATGTTCTCTCAATCAACTTTAAGGGTTTTAATACTGTATGAGATTTCTTTGCCTGTATCTTTGACATTTTCTCCTACTTCAAATACTTGTGATTGGGAATACATCAACAACTACTGATTTTTACTGACTTTCCTATCTATATTATATTTTTTATGGAAGTCATTAATTCATTAATTTATTATTTATTAAATTATTAATTAATGAAATTAATTCATTGTATTGCAGAATGATATGATCATGTTTTAGCTTAAGAAAAATCAGTTTAGCAGATAATGTGAAGGATGATTTGAAGAGGGCTAACACAAATATTCTTTTATTTGATCTTCACAACAAGCCTGGGAGGTAAGTGCTGCTCTATCCCCATTTTACATTTGAGGAAACTGAAGCAGACAGAAGTTAAGTCTTGTCCAGGTATCAGAAAACAGATTCACCAAACTGGAGAATGAAATACATAGCATACATACCAGGAAAACTTTGAATAACAGTTTCCTTTCCAAGTGTTCTTGATCAATGGGAGGTCAGTTTATTCTGAATGGTCATAGTAGTGAAATATCTTTAATATTATCATTCAGGAAAACCCCACATATCTCAAATGCTTAGGCATTGAAAACCCTGTGGATAGCTTTGTAACAAGAGCTACTAAATTTGTCATCTCTTATCCAAAGAGGCTCTGTCACTTCCATATTTGTCAGTCATCTCTTTCCTACAAGCTTGCCAATGTTAGGGGAAGGAATAGAAATATATGTTCTGTTATTTACACAGGACCAAAACATCCCCCTTTCATCTCTTACTGCCTTTTTATTCATTGATTCATCCATTTTTTTTTTGTGAAAGCCCAAATTGTACCACTTGCATGAAATTCACCAGGGATAAAAACCTCTAACTCTGATTCACATGAAATGTGTGGTAAGTTAAATGTAAACTTCGGTAAAATTGGATCATTTCTCATGCTGACCCAGAAGCTGACACTTTATGGAAACTGGGCAAGGAAAACAGCAACCAAATTTCCAGAGAAATAGTGATCTACTTTCTTTATCCACTCTCATTCTGAACACTAAACATCTCTTTCAGGAAATGGGTCGGGTCTTGGGGAAACATCTGTTGTCCCTGCTTATCTTTCACAAGAGGCTATAATCTCTAATGTTAGACACCATAATTACTGTGTTACTACTAGGCTAAAGCTCATTGAGAGGCAATATGGTCTCTTGGAAAAGAACTTAAGTGACTGTGTCAGAAGACTTGTGATCTATCCGAGCCTTGCCATGTGATTCTATGGGATGTTACTTTTTGTATTAAAAGTTTTCCCATCTGTGTAATGACAATGAGAATTTTTGTTACTCTTCTTTTGGAAAGGACATTTTTTTTTGGGAGGGGAGTTGAGAGAGAACATGCTCATGTATATATGTAAATAACTGAGAAAATGATAAAAAATATTAAAAACCTAATTAGAGATATTAAATTTAAAAATTTTAAAAACCTTTAGAGAGTATCTAACGCTCCTATTTTACAGATGAAGAAGCTGAAGTCCATAGAGGTTATATCTAGTTAGTACCAATGTTGGTACTTCTTCTGAATTCTAGTTCAATACTCTGCACTTATTTTTTTTTAAATATAATATTCAATTTCCTTCCCCAATTACATGTTCAAACAATTCTTAAGACTTTTTTTTTTTTTTTAAAGTGTTGAGTTCTAAATTCTATCCCTCCCTGAACTCCCCTCTCTCAGAGATAGGAAGTAATCCAATACAGGTTATTCATGTATGCTCTGTAGTTATTTCACACTGTAGCATCTTAATGGCTGTTTTAGGAAGGGATTTAGGATGAGAGCATGTACAATAATAACAATACCAATAATAGGTAACCACTTCTGTGCTTTACAAAACTATGGAAATGTGGAAATATGTTTAGAAGAACTGTACATGGGGGCAGCTAGGTGGCGCAGTGGATAGAGCAACAGCCTTGAATTCAGGAGGACCCAACTTCAAATGTGGGTCTCAGACACTTAACACTTCCAGCTGGGTGACCCTGGGCAAGTCACTTAATCCCAGCCTCAGGAAAAAAAAAAAAAAAAAAAAAAAAAGAAAAGAAGAACTGCACATGCTTAATCTACTTTGGATTACTAGCTGTCTAGGGGATGGGAGGAAGGAAAGGATGTTGAAAACTATCTTTGTTATGTATTTTGAAAATAAATTTTTTTTTAAAAAAAGATGTGTATCAAAAAAAAAAAAGAAAAAGAAAAAGAAAAATCATTTTCTCTTTTGGTCCTCACTGTACTATCCCCATTTTACAGTTGAGAAAACTGAGGCAGAAGTTAAGTGGCTTGCCCTAGAGTCTCTCCAGAACAAAACCTAGCTGCCTATCTGCATATCTCATAGACTAGTGGGATCGGATTATATAGACCAACCATTTTCCAATATTGGATTCTCCTTGAGGTTACTGGGCCCTCATTGCTACTATTGCCTTAGAAGATAAAGCTAAGGAATAAATTCAAACCATCAATCACTAATCAATGAGTCAGCATTCATGCAGAGGTTACCATGTATCAGAGAGTATGCTAAGTGCTAGGGATACAAAAATGGCTAGAATTGTTTCTGTCCTCAAGAAGCTCTCAGTCTAATGGAAAGATAATGTAATTATGTAAGTGTAAGACACATGTTCATTTTAAATGGGAGAAAATCTCAGAAGGAAAGGCTAAGGGGGAGTAGAAAAAGCTCCATCAGAAGGGAGGATTAGAACCGAGACTTGAAGGAAGCCAAGGGAATGGATGGAGGGTAACAAGTAAGTCACCTGTTACCAGACCTATTCTTGAAGCCCTTCCACCTTGAAAAGACCTGTCAGAAGCCCAATGCTGGGGTCCCAAGAATGCTAGATGAGGAGGCAGAAGATGATGGCTTTGAATTCTGCTTGGCCACTTGGGCTCATTGGGCCAGTCATTCAGCCTTTGAACTGAGCTCAGCTGGTTCATCTTTAAATTGGTCAAGTCCTTTCCTGCCCTAAAACTGTGGTTCCAAGAGAGCTTGTGGTTCCCTAGAATTGACTTAAGAAAGTCAGAATCAACTTCATCCATGATGAGATGTCATTTAGAGAATCTGAGGGGAAGTTTGTTCCACTTTGTCTTAGCCTCAGAAAGAAATCTCTCACCTCTCAGGTAATTATTCTGCATGTTGCTTTGTTTGATTATTATTCAGTCATGTCTGATACTTCAAGACCCCCTTTGGGATTTTGTTGGCAAAGATACTAAAGTGGTTTGTCATATCTTTCTCCATCTCATTTTACAGATGAGGAAACTGAAGAAAAAGGAGATAAGTGATTTTTCCCAGGATCACACAGCTAGTGCCTGAGGTCACATTTGAACACAGAGATTCCAGATTCCAGACCCAGTGCTCTATTCACTGTACTATCTAGCTGCTCCTGAAGGTTGGTATTAAGACTCCAAAAATTTTTTTTTCATTGCTTTTCAGGGAAAATTTCTGAGTGAAGTGAGACAGAGAGAGAGAGAGAGAGACAGAGAGAGACAGAGAGAGAGAGAGAGAGAGAGAGAGAGAGAGAGAGAGAGAGAGAGAGAGAGAGAGAGAGACAGAGAGACAGAGAGAGACAGAGACAGAGATAGAGAGAGAGAGAGAGACAGAGAGAGAGAGACAGAGACAGAGAGAGAGACACAGAGAGAGAGAGAGACATACACAGAGAGAGGGACATACAGAGAGAGAGAGAGAGACATACAGAGAGAGAGAGAGGAAGAGGGTAAAAAGATGGGGAAGAGAGAGAGAAGAGAGTAAAGAAAGAGAGGGAGAGAGAGAGAATATATGTATATATGAGTAGTTGATACATTACTCAGATTAATCAGATTAACCTACTACTTTAACCTAAATTGCCCATAAAAGATTATCTTGCATAAATAACATAGGCAGACCCCAACTTATAAATGTTTTGTTTCAAAAACTCATTTATAAATGTGTGGAACTTGAGAAGAAAGCACATTTTCCCAGAGTAACAAAGTTATAAATGGTGGTTAGGTCCGAGAGCAGACCACAAAGGCCCTTTTAATGAAGGGTGAATTGGACTATAATACAGAGTGTTCCCCCCAAATCTCAGACTTTGGACTGTATTTACCCTGTTGGCTCAAAGTCTTGGTTCTGGAATTAGGGACTAAGTGCCATGGAAGGGAGGAAGTTAAGGAAGAAAGGCATTTTCTTCCTCTTCTTGGATCCCTCCATCCAATGGAGCAAATTTGATATTGATGTGAGTGATAGCCTAGTAGTGAAGCATAATAGTCTCTGCTAGAACAGAAATCTGCCTTTTTTTTTTTTCAAATCTTCTGAATTCAAACAATGAGTCAATCAACAAGAATTGATATGCCAGACACTGAGCAAGGTACAGACTTGAGCGACAAGGGCAAAATTGAGGTGATCCTTGCTCTCCTGATTCTCACATTCCATAATAGACAACATATTCACTGATAAGTAAATACTGGATATATACAAAAAATAAAAAGACAGTGATTTGGTAAAGGGTGATGGGATGGGAGGAATAACAATTCAGGGTGAGTCAGGAAAGAGTTTTTGCAGGAAGCTGAAATAGGAATACTAATGTTATAGAGATATCGCCTGTTCAAATATGGCTCGATTTATTTTGTCTCTGAGATTGGCAATCTAGGTGGGGAGCTTTGAAAGATTCATTTGTCTTTTTCTCCCTCCGATCCTTTTTGTGCACCCAAATCCCACATTCTAATCCCATATCCCTGTGTTTAAGGCTTTTCTATTTCCCTACATTTCCTTTGGTGGCATCCTACCCAGGCTCCCTTTATCTCACAAATACCCCATGACAAAAAAAAAATCTCTTCCCTTTCTTTTCCACCTTTCCTTAGTTCCTATTTTCTCAGCACAGCTGTTCATCCATAGCTGATAAGATAAAACTAATATATTTAAATTATGATCCTATAACTGAACAATTTCACACTAATGTATAAATGATTGCTGTGTACACAGTGGGCACTTAATAAGTGTTTGTTTATATTCTCCCCTAAGCTTTTTTTTTAAGCATACTGATTAAACTAAATGGATTTTTAACTAGGAAGAGTTCAGGCATTGTGAATAAATAAAAGTATTCAGGTGTGTGAAAAGGTGTTGTTGTTGTTGTGTTTTTGTTTTTTGTTTTTTTTGGCCAGGTCTGGCTGCCTGGAAATCTGCTCTAGGGAGTTAGTTTGCTAAACTTTTTCACTGATTATTATTCAATTTCTACAGATCATCTCAAATCCTGGCCCTCTTCCTCCACCCTGCACCCCCAAATGATGATGTCTTCTTTCTCTTGAAACTGACCTCCCAATTATTTTGTACATATCTACCAGGTATCTATTAATTTGTATGTTGTTTCCCTCATTAGAATGTGAGCTCCCTGAGGGCAGGGACTATTTTTGCCTCATTGCATGTTATGTGCTCAAGCCCAATGCTTAGCACAGAATAAGGACTTAATAAAGTTTTAACTACCTATATGACTTTAAAGGATTCAAAGTTTTTTAGTAATGACTCCTTGTATAATGTCAATGGATGCCCCATTACTGCAGGGGCGATGATGGAGCAAGGAGGGTCCTTTGGAAGCTTAGAGGAATGGCTAAGTTAAGAACTACTTGTAGTCCTCTTCACAGAACCTGATCACACAATTGTTCCCAAATTACACACAAAGCATCTTGACTGAGTGCCTTCTATGTGTCCAATGAGAACCTGAAGAATATGGAGTGATAGCAGATGAATTCTGAATATAAGAAGAGGCTAACTATCATAGGAATGTTTTCAATATGGAGAAAAGTGATAGAAAGCAAACAGGACAAATTGTCTCATATTCTGTAAGAATTCTGCTGAACACACCTGCCACACACCTGTTTCCGAGTGAATGCTAGCATTTCATTATTGGTGGGACTACACATTGGAGGACTTTTATTTCTAAAGGATCCATTACCACTTTTCTCCTATTTTAATAAGAACCATCTTTGTGAGTCGCCATTTATTGTACTTAAGAGGATATCCTACTAAATAGCTTTCATTTGAATTCTTTTTATGTTCAGGATTCAGCAATTTGCTTTTGAAATGTTTTTCTCTCATGAACTTCAAGGATCTTAAATTTCAATGCTTCTTCTATGGACACTTTTAGGTATGATGATTTTTAAAAATGTTGTGGCTGAAAGGTTCATGGGTTAGAACTCATCTAATCTAATTCTCTTGCTGAGGGCCATACAGGATAACTTAACATCACAGAATCACTGAGCTGAATCAGAAGGGAACCTCAGAAGCCATGAAGTCTAAGCTCCTTTATTTTTACACAGAGGCCCTTAGAGATAAAATGACAAGACAACACAGGTAGTAAGCACCAGAGATAGGATTTGAAGTCAGATCCTTTGACTTATCCAAGATCAAAGAGATCATAAATAGCAAAGCTGGGATGTAAGCTCAAGTGTCCAAGCTGAATGTTCTTCCCACTGCCTCTCAATGCCTCCAGATCAGCTTTGGAAAGTCCAGTGATGACCCTCTTTGAATTTAGAGAATTCGGTCCTCAAATGACAGACACGTTGATACCCTTGCACTTGATATCTTTTGATCTTGGTAGGGACTGTCTACGGTGCAGCCTTGAACACTCAAGGTTACCTTTAGGTCAAGATGAGGATCTCAGGAAGATTTCAGAACAGGCTTTTTTTTTTTCAGGGCTAACTTCTGACACAGAATACTTACTAAAGTAGACTGAAATGTTTTTGTTTGTTTGTTTGTTTGTTTTTTACCAATTTCTGGAATATTCCAAAGTAAAGTAAGAATAAAAAAAGGAAGATAAAGGGAGGAAGGAGAGGAAGGAGTGAAAGAAAAATGAAAGAAAGAAGATTGGAAATAAGGAAAAAAGAATGTCAGTCACTGTTAAATACTTTACAAATATTATCTCATTTGATCCTTACAACAACCCTGTGAGATAGGTGCTATTATTATCTCCATTTTATAGTTGAGGAAATTGAGACAAATAAAAGTTAAATGGCTTGCCCATGGTCCAAGAGTTAGTAAATGTTTGAGGTTGAATTTGAATTAGTTCTTCATGACTCTAGACCTGGAGCTCTAGCCACCATGCTAACCCTAGCTGCCAGGAGAACTGATTAGAGAACTTTAGGGTCAGATGTAAAATCTGCTGCCAATAGGTGATTTTTTTTAGAATGAATAACAAATAACAAGCATTGGAATGTCTTGGGAAGCAACAAAGTCCAGTTGTTGAAAAAATATCTGAGGAGGAGTGGGGTCACAAGGTATGCTGATTCATAGAGGTTCGGCCTCTAACATTCTGGATGATCTTGAGAGGGATGCTTGAAGTCTGTGTCCTGAGCTCTTCGTCATAGAAATAATGCTTACCTCTCCTACTCTCTCAAGGTGTTTTGCAGAATTGAATACTAGAAAAATAGTTTTGAGCTTTTGGGAAGAAAGGTACTGAGAACATCCCATTTTATTTTTTGATCATTGTATCTTCAGGTGCTAAATTAAATCATATTAAATTCAAGAAACATTTATTAGGTGCTAATTATGTGAAAGGCACAGGGAACACAAAAGATGAAAATGAGATAATCTCAATTCAAGGAGTTTATATTCATTCTTCAAGAGTAATACAAGCATGTTCAGAGGAGCAAATATAAAGAACTTGGAGGAGGGAAAACATCATTTATTGGAAAGAACCAGGATAACTTAATGGAGAAGGTAACACTGCAACTGAGCTTCTCTATGAAAAGGCTTTTAAGAGATGGAAATAGAATTCTGAATGTAGGCAGGACCTAGCAGTTTGCCTGGAATATAGAGCGTGTGAAAGGGAATACCATGAGCCAAGTCTGGACAGATAGACTGGAGTCAGAAAGTGATGGGGGATAAAGGCCAAGCCAAGCAGTTTATATTCTGTTTTAGAAGCAATAGTAGGTTGCTGAAAGTTTTAAGTAGGGTCATGACTTGGTCAGATCTCTGCCTTAGATAGGATTATGTTGACAACTGTGTGGGAGGATGAAATGCAAAGGCAAAAGAGTAGAAACAGGAAGACCAATTAAGAGGCTTTTATAATAGTTCATGTGAGAGGTGATGTGGGCCTGAATCAGGGTAAAAGGAGATGTGGAGACAGAAGGGCAATAGTTGGCAGTGGAATGGATATGGAGAGAGAGAGAAGAGAAGACTGAGATATTTAATTTAATTTAATTGAGAAAATAATTTAATTTTAAAAACTGTGAGTTTTTATTTTGAGGTGTGTGTATATTTATATATATACATATATATATAAATATACACACACATATACACATACTATATATATGTGTGTGTATATATATATATATATATATATATATATATATATATATTTGGATGGAGACACAATTTACATTTTGCACATATAGATGGATAAATTCAATAGGTAATTATTGATGCTTGATTGCATTTTAAGTGAAATTAGGGATAAAATGACAAATGGGGGAGTCCCATAGAGATGATAATATATGAATCTATGAAAGGAGATGAAATCGCCAAGGGAAAGAGTGTAGAGATAAATGAGAAGGAGGACTAGGACACAGACCTAGAGAACACTTACAGTTGAGGGCAAGGAGTAGATGATGAACTAACTAAAGGAGATTCAGGAGTGGTCACAAAGATATTGGGAAAACTAGAAAGTAGCAGCATCAAAGAAAATAAAAGAGAGGAAGGCATTTAGGAATGGCTGGCAGTGGCAATAGTTGTAGGCATGTTAAAGAGATGAGTTTTGGAAAAAAGTCTATTATATTTATCAAATAAGAAATCATAATCTCTTATGATGAAAAATGTTTGCAATCCATCTCCAGAGAAAGCACTGTTAGTGTTTGAATATATCAGTTTTTACTTTCTTTTTCTTGAAGTCCTTTTCTTTTTTTTGATTATGACTATTATAAAAAGTTTTATATGACTGCACATGTATAGCATGTATGAAATTGCTTATCTTCTCAATGGGAGTGAGGATGGGGAGATAGGAAGGGTGAGAATCTGGAACTCAACATTTTTAAAATGAATGTTAAAAATTGTTTTTACATGCAACTGGGAAAAAATAAAACAATAAATACATTAAAAAAAGATATCATAGTCTCTTTCTAAAAGATCATCAAAGAGAGTGGTTTCTCTGTGGTATTGGTCCTAGAAGTCAAATTGCAAAGCAGAAGAAAGAGGGCGATTAGCAGCATGTCAGTTGAATTGCCACTAAAATTGGAAAGAGATATAGGATGCTAGCTTGAGGTTGTGGGAAGATCAAGTAAAAGCTGTCATTTTCATATTTGTATTTAATTAGAAAGACTTAGTGATTGTAGGCTATGAGAAAGGAGTTAGTGGACAGTGTGTAATGAGAAAGAAATGGATCACACTCTGGGAAAAGACAAGAGGGAATTGAATCTGGGGCAGAAGGAAAAAAAGTCAATCCCGGCTAGTGACCAATTGATAGGTAGCAAGTATCTACTTCTTTCTCAAAGACTGAGTAAAGAAGGAGATGACAGGGACTCAATATATTGAGTCATATATTGACCATCCACTATAGATCAACATTATGCCCAGATATTATGAATGTAGAAACTTGAAATAACATTTTGTAATTTTTCTTTAACATTTGACCTCTTAAGAGGTTTCACAGTTACCTTATACTTAATCCGTAGGAAGTGACATCTTTCATTTTGAAATTAGAATTCCAATATAGAAGGCCAAATTATAAGCTTCCCTGTAGCTTTTTTTATTTTTTATTTTTTTTAATGTTAAGGGCTTGTAAATGAAGCAATAACATAAGTCATTGAGGAAATAAAAGAAATGGGGAAATGGCCAGAAAAGGCTATTTCTCAGAAAGCAGATGGGAAAGGGGCCTTGTTGAACAAAGTCCTTAAGTAAGAATGAATCTTTGCTTGGGACCTCCAGTGAGGGTAACCTGTTATTTCCCAAACCAATTTATTCTATTTTGGGGTAGCAATAATTGTTAGGCAACCTATATTTTCCTTCTGGCTGTTTTCACCTGTTTTTATTGCTCCTGCTCCTGCTCCTGCCCTCTGGGGTTAAGCAAAGCAAGTCTAATCTGTCTTCAATGGAGAGGGTTTCAAAAACTTGAAAAAACTTACCATAAGATAGAAAGAAATAGGCTGAGAGATTTGCCTTAGAGCATCTGAAAATCTGCTTTAAACATTCATTAAAAATCATACTCAGTGAACTGATAGATTTAAACATTCTGTAACATTACTGACAATACATTGAAGAGTATATTTAAGATATTTTGAATTAATGAAACAAGGGGGAAAAACTGATTTAAATAGAAAAACGATTGGTTTCCCTGCTGTCTTTCACTGTAGTCTGGTGGTAATTGTATTTATAAAAGTGAGGCCATGGAAAAGCAGTTTTGGCAAGTTCTAAACTTCAAGGAAGGCCAGCAGATGGACAGAAGGAAGGAGCAGAAGGAGCAGAAGGAGCAGAAGGAAGTATGGCCTCTCAAGTAGATGCAGTACTGGACTTCAAACCAGAAAGAGCTATTCAGGTTCTAATTCTGATACTGCTAGCTAGCTGCATGACCCTGGATCTTTGATCCAAACACCTGCCTAATTCACTTCTGAGAAGTTCAATACTTGGCTTTAATGTTGATCGCATATTAGAGATGGTGAGTCTACAGAAGATTGAATTTTAACTTTCCTTTCTCTCTCATTTCATTATTTGCAAATATAGCCCCAATCCCAATGTTCTAAATGGGGAGACAGTATAAGGGGACATTTTTCTCAGAGCTTGAAGAATAATTAAGTTATGATCAAAGCATCCCTTTAGATTTGCTTTCTGCTATTACTGGACTCTCTAAAATTTTTGCTTTTCAAATCAGGTTATTTGAAAGCAGAACCTTCATCAAAATGTAAGATGGTTAAAACATGCAATTTCCAACAGTGACACAAAACCCATAGCCATCTTTGCTCTAATTCAGCTGACGCTTCATTTATTTCTACATCCAAGGTGCCAAATTAAATATGAACATGGATTTTTGGCATAGTACAAAAATTGTAATGGATTATAAGAGAATGTATGTTTTCAACACTCCAGGCAGAAATCATTTTTCCATACTGGTGTGAGAAACAGCAGGGCAACTCTAGTGGAATCATTAGAACCAGGAGTCTGGAGACATGGTTCAGCTCTTGCCTTGGACCCATACTATTTGTGTAAGCATAAGTATCATCTAATCTCTTAAAACCTCAGTTGCTCATCTGAGATTGAACTTTTTTTTCCTCTCAAGCTACAGCCAGAAATGCTGTCTGTGTTGTTTATTCCAGTGTAATATATTTTTGTCCTCCAGATTGGAGAACTAGTTGACAAATAGTCAGTGATCCTCGAAACAAAGAGAGATTCAAGTGACCTCTGATCATGATGGCAATATAATGGATCCCATTCATCTAGAGGTTTAAAGTTTACAAAGGATCTTCTTTCCAACAATCCTTTGAGGCAGGTAGTATAAGTATCTCTGACCCTTCCCCTTTTCACATAATTACCTGAAATTCTGAATGATTGAGTGATTTTTTTTTTTTTTTTATGATTGATCATAACTAACTAACTTATTAACTAACTGGAAGAGTCTAAGGCAGTTGAACCAAATCTTCTGACTCCCAGGCCAACACTTTCCACTGCAGCCATCATACTTTTTCTCAAACCAATTATGTAATAGAATGGAAGCCACAGTTTTAGCATCTATGAGCTTAGATAACAAATCTGAATCCATTAATGCTTAAATAAATTTCTTAATACCTTTTGTTTTATATCAGTTGTTTCTGAATGTAGCTCTCTCTTACTCCCAATCAAATCTTCTCTTATAACAAAGTGGTCAAGCAAAAAGAATTAACACATAATTGTGTCCAGCAATGTATATAACATTCTGATTCCTAGTTTCCATTTCACTAAAGAGTGGATGTTTCGATTGGTTTTCCAGGACCAAGACTGGTTATTATTATATATCTTTCTGGCTATATTATAGTGGGGAAAAAAGACTGAACTTGAAGTTGAGATAGTGGATTTGAATCTTAAAAGGAATTATGCCCTCTCAAGTGGATGCAGTATTCAGGTCCTAATTCTGATACTGCTAGCTAGCTGCATGACCCTGGGCAAATCATTCTCTGAACCTCCCTTTCTTCATCTATTGATGGCCTTTACATCCTTTCTAGCTCTTCTTCTATGATCCTATTAATGATTCAGAGTTTCTCTCCATTTAAAGTATTATTTCCATTGATGATATTATAGATATAATAGGGATTTGAGAGCGGGCATCCTGAGATTCAATAGAACAAGCATTCTCTGTCAACCCTAAGACTGACTTGGGACAATTGCAATATTTAAGTCCAAAGACAGACGTGATTAATGTTATGGGGTCCTTAAGAAGATATATGGAGTCTACAAAAAACAGAATGAGAGAAAGGAGTGGAGACTGCAAGCGAGCAGCTGAAGCAGCAAGACCAGCAAGTGAGGCTCTGGGGATTTAGTGGTTTAAACTGGGAAGGATCAGTGGCAATAAATTAAAATAAAAACTGAAAGGGAGAAATCTAAAGGAGAGCTGAGTCAGGGGAGAAAGGGGACCACCAAATCATCATAGAACATATGATTTGGACTGAAATTATTGCATGTATTCATTTCCTCAAGGACTGAGAGTTCTTTCTAAACATTTGCCTTTTCCCCAGCTCTTCCTCTTTTTCTGTCTCCAGGAAAAGACAATGTAATACATTCTGCACAACTCCTTAACTTAAATATTCCCTGTATCCTTAAGAGCCTAGGGGTTAGAAATTAGGGCTGAGCATCAAACCTGTTCAAATGTTAGGAAATTATATTCCTAACTGGGGGCTCCAAACTGTTGTGATTGCATGTAACTTTTCATCTGTTATAAATTCCAAAAAAAAATAAAGAAATCATGTGAACCTGAAGCCCATTGCGTTGCCCTTTATTTAAAAAAAAAAATGAGCCAGCTACTGTAGTAGATAAGTAATTAATTAAATCTTCAGCCCTACTTCGAGAGAAGAAAGGAGTAAGGATAGAAATAGGCACTATGTAGTTGAGATTCAGCTCCACCCCTTCTAAGACAAGAGAGAGAAGAAAGGAATAAATGTTTTCCCAAGTGTTACATAAAAATTGTGTATATTACTTTATTGAATCCACTTTTTGAGAAGACAGAATACCTCCTTTGGGGAACATAATAAGATGTTTGTAAAAGACGAATATATATATATATATATATATATATATATATATATATATATATATATATATATATATATATATATATATATATATTTTTTTTTTTTAATGGAGCACTAAGGTGAGCTAAGAGGTCATGAATTTGTAGTGAACTCAATCAGCAAAGTTTCATAATTTCCCCCAAGAAATTCTGTTCTTTGAGAATATCAGAGAGAGAAAGTTTGATGGTTGAGTTTATTTAGTTATTTAGGATTGAGAATTAGTAACAAAGAAATGGGGGAGGTTATTGGCTCAGTGCATGGACTGCTGGGCTTGCCAACTTCCTGAGTTCAAATCCAGCCTTAGACACTTACTAGCTATGCAACCCTGGGTGAGCCACTTAGTCTAGTTAGCCTGAGTCAGTCTCTTTATCTGTAAAATGGAGAAGGAAATCGTATACTATTCCAGCATCTTTGCTGAGAAAACCCCAAATGGGATTTCAAAGAGTTGGATGAGAATGGAAATGACTGAACAATAAAAAAACATGGGAATGGCTGGATTTCAAGGAAGGGGAGTGTTTTAAGGATGGAAAAGTATATCTTTTAAGAGAACTAAGTTAGAATCTCCTGAAAAGGCAGGGAAATGTAGCAGAAGGAGGCTCAGACTCGGACTCTCATATCTTACCACTGGCACTTACTAGATATGGAAAGGGCAGCTGACTGGTGCAATAAATATAGCCAAGGCATGGAGTCAAGAAGACTCATCTTTGTGAGTTCAAATTCATCCTTATAAGATTACTAGCTGGGCATGTCACTTTATTCTTTTTGCTCCAGTTTTCTCATTTGCAAAATGAGCTGGAGAAGGAAATGGAGGACTATTCCAGTGTCTTTACCAAGAAATCCCTAAAATGGGGTCATGAGGAGTTGGACCCAACTGGAAAAAAAAATGTGAATGAATAAGTCACTTAGCTGCTCTGAGTCTTGATTTCATCATCTGCGGGAGGAATGGAATGGAATGGAATAAATATTTATCAGACACCTATTATGCACCAAACACAATAGCAAAGGGACATGCTTTTGGGGCTCTGGTCTCCAAGTCACATGGGCACATGATTGAAACCTGTCTTAGGAGGGAGGAACCAAACCAGACTCCACTGAGAAAGCAGGGAAATGAGGCAGATGGGCCTTCAGAATTGAAGTCAAGAAGATCTAAGCTCACTGTGTTATTAAATGCTTTATAAACAGTATCTCATGTATTCTTATTTGATAAAAATATCTCCAATCCAAGGGTTCTTGACAGAATGGTTTATGGATTAATTTCAGGAGGTTTATGAATTTAAATGGGGGAAAAACCTCAACATCTTTTTTTTTTTTTTAACTCACCTCTAAATGAAATTTAGCATTTCCTTTAATTATTTAAAAAATCATTCTGAGAAGTCCTCATAGGCTGTCAAAGAGGCCCAGGACACAAACAAATTTAAGACTCCATGGTCTAGTACTTACCTCAGAGGGTTTTTATGAGGCTCATATAAGATCAATCACTCAATCAATAGACATTTATTAAGTAGACATTATATATTAGGCACTGGCAATACAAGGACAAAAATAAAATAATAGCCTCTGCTCTCAAGGAATATAGTCATCAGGGGAGATACTGTGTGCATAAATAAGTATATACAAAACAAATGCAAAGTCAGTCATGTATGTGAGGTATTTTGCAAACTTTAAAATGCTATATGAGTAAATGTCAACATCATAAATGACACAGGATGTCCCAGTTTAGGGCAGCCTAAAAACTATTAGGCAAGTTTTATTAAACTGGGCAGCTAGTGGATGGAGTGCCAGACTGGGAGTCAAGAAGACTCATCTTCCTGAGTTCAAATCTTGCTTCAGATGATATTCATTGCATGACTCTGAGCAAGTCACTTAAGTTAGTGCACTAGGAAACTTTGAGACTCCATGTTGCATAGAGGGTCCTAGTGAAAGAAGTTTCACACCGGGAATTCTTCTAGGTCAATGACAGCACAAATCCCATCATTCCTTCTATCCTATTATTAACACACTGAAGAACTGAGGATCAAATGATTGGAGATTTCCCTTCCTATTTTTCAGTTCCTAGAAGGTCCCCAGGCTCATTCTGTGGTTTGGAACTAATGCAGAATGGTTAGCTCTTGTGCAAAGCTTGAGAATATCATTATCAGAATTATTAGCAAGTGCTATTGGTAGGGCCAATTTTGTGAAGCAAAAAGGAATAATAATAACAGACATCATAATATGTGCAATAATAATAAATGGGAATAAAAACAATAATGACTCACATTAGTATATTGCTTTAAGGTTTATAAAGGCTTTCTTCACAAAAACTCTGTGAGGAAAAATTATCTCCATTTTACAGATGAAGAAACTGAGATTGAAGATGTATAGGACCTTATCCACGGAAACACAGCTAGTAAGGTTTAGGAGTTTGGAATTGAACAGAGGCTATAGCCACTATCTCAAGTTTTCTCTCCCTTCCTCTCTTCATTTCCCTCCTTCCCTCCCTCCATCTCTCCCTTCCTTCCTTCCTTCCTCCCTCCCTTCTTCCCCCCTTCCTTTCTTTCCTTCCTTCTTTGTTCCCTCCTTCCCTTCCCCTTCCTCCTTTCTTTCCTTCCCTTCCTCCTTTCATTCCTTTCTTCCTTTCTTCCTTCCTTCTGGGAACATAATAAGATGTTAATAAAAGATGAATAATTTTTTTTTTCCATGGAGCACTAAGGTGAGCTAAGAAGTCAGGAATTTGGAGTGAACTCTAACAGCAAAGTTTCATGATTTCCTCCAAGAAATTTCTTTGTTACTAATTCTCAATCCTAAATAACTAAATAAACTCAACCATCAAACTTTCTCTCTCTGATATTCTCAAAGAACAGAATTTCTAATTCAAGCTCAGGACACAGAATTCAAGCACCCCTCTCAAGATCATTCAGTGTGTTAGAGGCTGAACCTCTATGAATCAGCATACCTTGTGATCCCACTCCTCCTTAGATATTTTTTCAACAACTGGACTTTGTTGTTTCCCAAGACACTCCAATGCTTGTTATTTGTTATTCATTCTAAAAAATCACCTATTGGCAGCAGATTTTACATCTTAAGTTCCCTAATCAGTTCTCCTGGCAGCTAGGGTTAGCATGGTGGCTAGAGCTCCAGGTCTAGAGTCAAGAAGAACTAATTAAAGTTCAACCTCAAACACTAACTCTTGGACCCTGGGCAAGTTTCTTATCACTATCTCTCTGGGCATTGCTGAGCCCAACAGAGATGAATTGGAGTAACAGCACTATCCATTATGACATCCTGTCCTCCATCAGGCTTCCACTTTTAGCACAGGACCTTGGGATGCATATTCTTTTTCTTGTCTGTTAGCCTTAAAGGTTTCTTGAGGAATGAGGGAAGCAGGTCTGTGCCTGCTTTTCCAAGTAAAGCATCTGAGTCAGAGGAGTGCAAGGTCACAGACAGAGAATAGGTGAAAGAGCTAGAAATACAATCCATGAGTTTTGCTTCTCCTCTCCACTCTTGCCACTTAGACATTTTGGCCTGGTGGACAATTATGTTTCCTTAGCAGAGCAAACCTTAGGCTCTATTCTTAGCAGCATGACACCCAATCTCAGCATTTGGTGTGAGTTGAACATGCCTTTTTCTCATTAGCACAAATCTTCCTGGCATTCAAAAAGAGAAGGAAGGTGTTGCTAAATCTGATATAGGGAGGGGAGAGGGTTAGGATATGGAGTTCAATGCATGTTTTGTGTTCTCAAAAGTTGCTATTATTAAATATTAAAAAGACCTTTAAAGTGTTCTTTTTGAAGTTTTAAACACACAGACCATTTCTTCCCCTATTAAGCCTCAGTTTCCTCATTTACAAACTGAGGGGATGGACTAAGTTATTCCCCAAAGTCCATTTCAGCTTTAGCAATCTATGAGTCTCTGCTGACTCCCAGGAACACATGATTTCTTCCTGCATTTAGAATGAAGCTGAAATTAAGCATGGTGGTTTTGGCTTCCCAGCCTCCACTTACTTAGGAGCTTATCGTGCCAAAACATTTTTCTTTTGGCTCTTCCAGCCTCATTGGCACAAGGCTCCGGGGATATTGTTAGATCCTAGGAAAAGGAGCCTAAACATTTATTACAAAACATGAGCTACTTGGTTTAGTTTCTTAATTTCTTAATAAAGGAACGATTGATTTAAAAAAAAAAATCTATTGTTCTGGTGATCTGGGCCAAAGTGCCTGAAACTGACAGTTAGGCAATGAGGTTAAAATTGACATTCAATGAAATCTTAAATTTGCCTTTGATTTAAGGAGTCTCAAATAGGAAAATCCAGTGATGACAAGCTCTAATTCCTTGGGTCATAAAAAGTAAAGTCTCTCTCATTTTTTTTTTCCTCTACCTGATCCAGTTTATTAGTTGTTGATTATTTTATTGGTTGTTATTACTGCTATAGTACCAGTCCACACTTAGGGATATTCCAGACTATACATGTGTACACAATCCAAACAAAAGGGTTGATTTTTCTCATTTTTAAAAAAAAATATAACTCTACAAAATAAAGATGAACTTTTTGGATATTAAACCATCCCTACTGCCTGGTTTTAATGAGAAGGAATACTTAGGGAACTGACCTCTATTATAGAAGTAGGCCATTCAAGAGGAAAAAAATTGCCTTGTGTAATTTAGATTAGCTTCTTGGTGGCTTGTATTCTCATTCAAGGCATCTTTTAAATGCAGTCACTTATTTCAGGAACCAGATAATGGGCCTTAAAGACATTTCCACTGTGATGTATTGCAAGAATTTTAATTTAAAATTCCAATTCTATTGGAAATCCACTTACGGGATTTCTGAGTTATTTGCATGACAAAAGTACTAAAATGGAATTGTGGTTCCATTATTCTTACTCTTTTTTTTTTTTTTTTTGCATTCTTAAAGTATTTCTAGTAAAAATTCTTTGTTATAAAGGAAGACTTTACACACACACACACACACACACACACACACACACACACACACACACACACTATAGCACAAAACCAGCAACTGAAAGCCACAAAACAAAAACATCCTCCTCTAGCTTCTACCCCCAATGCCTTGGTTTCCCAAGGAGAAAAATCTCTTTCCACTGAGCCACTGAGAAGTTGCCTCTTGGTTACCTCTCCAGCAGGTGGCACAGATTCATTGCTGGTTATTCCATCATGCAACTTAGACTCCAGTCTGATTCAATAAGTTTCAAAAAATCTTTAGCTAAAACTTTCTTCAAATGACCAGGACCTGTATACTACAAGGAGTTCCAAATCCCAAGCATTATAAGTTTCTCCCCAGGACGACCATTATAGCCAGCCCAATTTCCAGGGGCAGATCTGATGAAAACATAAGAACTCTGCAAGTGCCTGCGGGACTGGCACTTTCAAAAATGGATCTATACTGGAAAAGTTTAGGCCATTGAATCAATTTCTGCTGTACTGTAGCTTTTTCTTCTCCTTTCCTCCTATCTCTTCTCTCCTCTTCTTTCCTCTCCCTTCCTGTTTTTATCTCCTCCCTCTCTCTTCTCTTTAAGTCTATAACTGATGAAAGCTTTTTTGGCCACCCTGCTTTAGCCTCAGGTCTGGTAGGGGCAATGCTGGTAGTCCTGGTAAAGTTCCACCCAGGCCCACAGATTTCCATTTGCAAGACACAAAACTTAGAAGTTGTCTAGTCCAACTGATAAGGGTTGAGGTCCCTTTAAGATTCCTTTCTAATTTGCCCAACCCATGACTGACCTTGATTCACAAATCCTGGTCAAAGGTACCCTTTGAATATCCGGGCCCAGCCCCACCCTCAGCTCAGCTTCCCCCAGCTCTCACCTGATCTGAGCTAACTGAAAAGCCCCCGTTCCCCCCAGGACTTAGGGGTACCGCCCATCATATATAAAAAGGGGCCAAGCTGGAGCCTTCTTTGCAGGAGCCCTCCCAGCCAACACAGTATGAACATTACATAAAGCTTAGCTATTATTATTATTATTACTTTTTAAAATTAATTCAGTGCATAGCAGGCTCTTAAGTCATCCTGATGGATTTAACATTGTGCTGTGGGTCCTATTGATGTATTAATGCATTGACTTTTCTAGTAAACAAATTCTACTTCAGATGGAGAAAGGGCAGAGGCTATTTTCCTTCCCAGTTCTCAAACTCGAAAGGTAACTAGAGCCCCTTGGCCACTGAAGGCCTATGTGAATTTCAGATACAAGAAACAGAATCAACTTGAGAATTATGGTGGTTCATTGCATGAAAAAGTAGGGAAAATGAGCCTGGCGTATTTGTATGTTGTTATAAACCAATTAAATGATGTGCATGTTGAAATCGTTTACAATTTTCTGTATGACCAGCTAGATACGCAGCTTTAATGGCAAAAAGATGACAAATTGCATCTGCTTTACAGAAAGCCTTCTGAAAGGTTGTATATAAATCAAAAATAATTTAATTGAATCATATTTCAAATGCACTGAGCAAGCTTCTCAGTAAATTGTGTTTCTTAATAGGAAAAAATCACTCATAATTTATCCTTTGTGAATATCAAAAAGTCGTCTACCTGGATTGTATACTTGTCTCAGTTTTAGGTGAATGGATGCCATTACCTCCTTCACTGCAGGGGGAGATGGGAGGCAGTCAGGTCCATGGAGTAGCAGCTCCAGTTTTTAGCTCTGATACCACCTTTTATTACCTGGGTGGTCTTGGGTGAATCATTTAAACTCTTTGAAACTTGGTGTCTAATATGTATAATGGAAATGGTGAGACTTTGTCTACATTCTATTTAGAATTGTTTTGAGGAACTATTTCAGTATTTCATGGGCCCCTGACACTATGGGTGTGGGAAAGTCTCTCAATTAACTTCCTACGACATGGAGATTTTTTTTTTTTTTTTTGAGAACCACAGCAGTTGAAGAATGCCTCTCCCCATTATATCCAATCTAGTGATGAATTGCTCCACTCTTAGCTAAGCTGAGACTTGAATAAAATGCATACAGTCAGTCATTTTTCAAAATGGCCAGTCCTGCCAGAGCTTGGAGACCTCTGGCAAAGCCCTTGAGTACATGGGGTCATCTTCATGCCATGTTAAGGCATCAGAGGTAGATGTTAGGTGAGGAGTAATTAACTATCAATCTACCAATGGGCATTTATTAAGCACTTATTATGTGCCAGGCACTGTGTAAAGTCTGAAAATTTAAGAATTACAAGATAGTTCCTGTTCTCAGGGAGTTCATGGTTGAGTGGGGGAGAAAAATGAAAATAAAAATTGGGGATAATCAATTGAGGGAGAGCACTAGAATTAAGGGGGATCAGGAAAATCTCCCTGTAGAACAGTGGTTCTCAAACTTTTGTTCTCCCTTTCTTTATACTATTAAAAATTATTGAGGATCTGTCCAAAGAGTTTGTATTTATGAGTTATATTTTTAGATATTTATCATATTTGAAATTAAACACTAATTTTAAATTTATAGAGTCTCTGAAAGGGTCTAAGACACCCAGGATTCTCTGAACCAACCACACTTTGGGAACCACTGCTGTAGAAGATGGGATTTTATATAGGATTTGAAGGAAGCTGGAGTGTAGAAGTTGAGGAAGAACATTGTAGCTGCAAAGGCTGCCAGTCAAAAATGCCCAGAGTTGGGAGATATAGTGTTTTGTTCAAGGAAAACCAAAGGATACTAATGTCCCTGGATTCTATTATCCATTGAGGAAGGCAATGTGAGATGTAAGAAAAGTATAAAAGTGAGGGAGGAGGCAAGTTATGAAGGGTTTTGAACACCAAAGAGAGGTTTCTATATTGGATCCTAAAGGTGACAGGGAGCCACTGATGCTTGTTGAGTAGGGAGATGAATGATCAGACCTACACTTTAGGAAGATCATTTTGACAACTGAGGGGAAATTGATTGACTGGAATAGAAGAGGCTTAAGCACTCTCATCATTGGGTTTTTATAACTGTCCAGGCATGAGTACTCATGATGAGGCTCGGCATTAGGGTCATAACTGTGTCAGAGGAGAGATGGAAACATACTTGACAGTTGTTATAGACAGGACATATAGGATCACTTGTTCAAGTCGAGGGGGTTGCCTTGGCAAAGACAACTGCCATCTCTTCATGTGAGACAGGGATGAGGGAAGAGAGTGGGGGTATGAGACAAGGGGGAAGGGGACAAGAGGGAGGTCTCAGAAAAGTCTTGTTTTTGGCTAAATATTAGTTTTTCAATTGAGACAGTAGGGGGAAGAGAGTCATGGGGAAATTGAGGAAGAATGAAAGATAAAGAATTGTTCAGTGGATAGAATAGGGAATTAATTTGATGTTCAGTCATTTAGTTATGTCTGACTCTTATTACATCATAGACTATAACATGTCAATATTGTCTGTGGAATTTTTCTGACAAAGAAATTGAAGTGCTTTTCCTTTTCTTTTTCCAGTGTACCAAAGCAAGCAGAGATCAAGTGACTTGCTCAGGATCACATAGCTAATGAATGTCTGATATTGGATTTGAACTCAGGTCTTCCTGACTTCAGGCCCAGTACTCTGTCACTGAACAACCATGATTAGAGAGGTGTTAAAAATTGCCTTGTAGCAGTGAGGGATCAGTTGAGGCAACATAAATTTGGAGTGGGATAGAGATTGAATCATTGAGTTCATTGGTAAATCTTCATTCACATATAGTAGCCACCCACCAAAGGTCACACAGCTAGTATCCAACAAAGGCATTATTTAAATAGACTCCCAAATTTCTACTTTATCCCTAAGTCTTAAAAACTCCTTATAAAAATGACAGCTTACATATATAATTAATGGTATTTTAGACATTATAAGAGCTTTTTTCAAAGAAGTCTACCTCAAAGGCCTCCTCATGCTTTGAGGGTGACAAAACAATGGTAGCAAAGCGTAGAGTCTAACAGCTCTAATCACAAGGTCCAGGGGCAGCAATTTAGAATCTAGAAGACATCAAGGGAAATTCGCTCATTTTGCAAAGCAGAGAAAGGAAGGGACACATTTGCATTGCTGAATGGTCTTGATTGAAAGTTCAGCTAGGCAACATTTAGAGAGGCTCTTTCTTAGACTGGCCATAGCTCAGTAGAATTTGATTATCTCAAATTGGATATCCCATTTCATCTCCATACTCAAACTCTCAATCATCTCTAACTCCATACATCCAAACTCATTATCTTCTTCTTCAAATATTCCCTCCTTCTCAATTACTGTTATTGGCACCCTCATCCTTCCTATCACTGAAACTTTAAAACTCTGAAACATCTTTGATTCTTCACATTTACTGACCCTTCAAATCCAACCTACCACCAACTCTTCTCAGCATCTCTCATATAAATGACCTTCTCTGCTTGTATCTCCACAACCCTAGTTCCGGTTCTCATTACCTCTCATGTTGACAAATGTATAATAGCCTTGAAATTGGGCTGCCTGCTTCACATTTCTCTCCATTGCAATGGATCCTCCATTTAGCTGCCAAGTAATTTTTCTAGAGTATTGGCCACATTTGGCCATATTCTTAATCTGCTCAATAACCCTGTGGCTTCTTATCACTTCTATGATAAAATTGAAAATCCTGTTAGGCTGTTAAAAATCCTTCACAAACTTGCCCCCTTCTACCTTTTCAGTATTTTTATATTTTACTTCCTTTTGCATAATTTATGGTCCAGTTTTATTGAACTACTTGTCATTCTATAAGCACAATATTCTATCTTCAATCTCTGACTCTATTCCCCAAGTCTATGATGCTCTGTCCTCTCACTTCCACTTCTAACCTTCCCTGGCTTCCATCAAGGAGGTCCAGTTCATATTTTACATTCTATTGTAGGAGGCCTTCTCTAATCTGCACAGCTGCTAATGCTTCTACCTTATAGATTATATTTATTTACTCTGTATATTATATATATGAGGTTATTTTCATGTGGTCTTCTCCCAGTAGAAGGTAGGCTCACTGAGGGCAGGGAATATATTTTTGCCTTTTTTTGTTCAGAGCCTGGAACATAGTAAATGCTTAATAAATGCTTATTATTTGACTGATACTGATCAAATTACTGATCCTTGAAACATTGGAGGGTAAGCTCACATCACTTCACATTTATATAGTGCTGTGAGAATGTCTCTCAGTGAAGGAGGCAAAACAAAAGTTATTATATCCTTTTAGTGAGCTGTCCATGGTAATAAAGCTCAAGCCAGAGCCACAGTTTGAACCCAATTTACTTGTTGATATTGAATAGTCATTTCGATTGTGCCCAGCTCATCATGATCCCATTTGGGTTTCTTGGCAAAGATATTGGAGTGGCCTGCCACTTTCTTATCTAGATAATTTTAAAAATAAGGAAATGGAGGAAAACAAGATTAAATGACTTGCCCAGGGTGACACAACTAAGTGCCTAAGGCCAGATTTGAAGTTATGAAGATGAGTCTAATTCCACAACAGGTACTATCTTCTGTGCCCCTTAGCTATCCAATTTAGTTGGCTTCACTTCTAATATTACAACTACTTCTTAGATATCCCCCAAATGCTGAAAGTACCCATATTTATTCTATGATTTTATGTTGCTGGGTGTATTGGTTCTTACCTCTGGGGGAAATAATAAACTTAAATGTTAGAGATAGTTGGGTGGTGCAGTGGACAGAGTGCTGGGTCTGTGTAATATCCGGGCTAGCTTTCTGGAGGTCCTCCAGATGGACCTTGGTCTCAGTAGGAGAGTCACTACGAAGATAGTCAGAAATAGAGTCTAAAGTCTTTATTGTCTCCTTCACAGTCTGTTCAATATGACTAACTGATCCTGTCCCCAGTTCTCTCAGCCCTTAAATATCCTATTACAATTACATCATTACAACATACTGACTATATGCCAACTAGAGTGATATAATTATATCAAACTAGAGTGATTATATCATTTTTTCATACTAGATATATGTGAACTAAAGAACCATTATCTCATCAGTTCCACAAGTTTCCTTGTTTCAAGTATACCTCTTAAGGTTGTGTAGAGGGTTAAATGAGATAATGATTATAAAGTAACCAGCATGCTATTTGGCACAGAGTACTATTATAACTGTATTTTAGCTGTTATTATTATTTAGTGCAGAGAACTTGGAGACTCAAGTCTGGTTTTCCTAAATGCTTCAAGAACTTTGAAGGCAGAGGAATTTTTTTGCTTCCAAGGCTGTTGAGTTTCCATTTTTTTCTTTCAATTTACAATTCCTTTCAGAGCTCTTCTTATGTGATGATATTAATAGATATTAGAACTAGAAGCTCAAGGTCTGGTTCCTTCTTCCAAGGAATTTACAATTGATTTCATGTATGAGCAGTTCAACATGCTATACATGGCAAAGGATGTGGATACCGATGTGGTTGTCACTACAAACAGTCCCTTAGTAAGTTGCCTCACTTTAGGAGATGATTCATCTATCAGGGACTCTGTCACCTTTCAAATAAATCACTTCTTTACAACACACCCAATGATTTACTCCCAGAAAATATGCTCATCCTTCTCTAAATTAAGCAGAACTAAAACAACATAAAGATTTTCCAACCCATGCAAATGTACTGTCAAAAAATAATTATAATTATAAAATTAATAAATTAAAAAAAGAAAACTATTGAACTAATAAAAAAAAAGATTTCCCAAGAAGCAAGGAAACATGCATTTATTAAGGAAATATGGTACACTAGGCATTGTGCTAAGTACAGTGAGTATCCCATTCAATTCTTACAGCAACACTGGGGGATTGATTGTTACTAGAGTAGTTTGTCATTTCCTTCTCCAGCTCAACTTACAGGAGAAAACCTAGGTAAACAAGGTTAAGTGACTTGCTCAGGGATACACTACTGGTGTTTTAAGGCCAGATTTGAACTCAGGAAAAATGAGGCAGAATTTGAACATTAGTTTTGATTGCAACTTAGTGTTCAATCCACTGCTCTACCTAGCTGCCTCTGGGAATAAACCACCATGGGGCAAAATCAAACTCTTGAGGGAAAATCAAAATCTTGAGACAGATTCAAGCCAGTGATAGGAAATACTTAGCAAACCAATGGCTAATAAAAACATGAGAGTAGAAAAGACAAGCTATAATCTTTTATCGAATACAGAAATGAAATCCAAATTGCCCAGGGCCAAACCAGCTGTTTCCAAGCAATACCCACGATGGGGAGTTGACAAGGAAAACAGCCACCATTGAATCTCTGTTCACTCTCTTTTCACCAAGAGACATTTCTATAAAGCTCCTGCCTTTGAGGCTTTAATGGTGGATGCTAAATAAACAATCAAGGGAATGGGTAAGATTGAGCTACTCAGGTGTTTGAATCAAAGTATTCTTTGAAGTAAGAAACAAGTGAGAAATGAATATCTGCTATAATATGGATCTTTGCCTCTTGAGAAAAGCAGTTTCCTGGTGAATTTCCCATATTACAATGAGATAACTGTGGGGAAATGAGCACATCCCAGGTGGCCATGATAGTGGTACATTGCTACGTGCTCTATCCCAGGCTTATTGGTATTGTCTGAAAGCAGGCAGGTATCAGAAAGAAGACATTGAGCATCTCCTAGCACCCTACAGGAGGGCACTCCAGCCAGTTACACTCTACCTTGAGAGCTTTTTGTGCAGGTTCACTCGAGCCAATGGCGATCAGATTGGGTCCGGCCATGCTGCAGAAACTTTTCAGATGTAGAGTATCAGACACTGGCACTGTGGAAACAGCATAATCCTATGCACAAAACAGAAATTTATTTTATTTTTTGCCTGCTGAGTTTCATCATCACAAATTAAATTTTAAAAAATTCCTAAATGCTATCTTTCTAAACAAAGAGAAGTATAGGGGACTGGAATATCTGGAAGGAAAGCTAAGATTTGGAGGGGGGAGGGGAGCAGTATTACTCAAATGCATCTGTCATGGATTTGGGAGTTCCCTTCAATGACGCAGCTCACAACCCACCCAGGCCTGCCCATGCCATATGGCCCTTGTCCACGTCCTCCCATAACTTCAGCACAGAGGGCCCACCCTTCTTACTTGAGACTTTCCTCATTTTCTCCTGAGGTCACAAAGATACCATAGGAATCCTCAGGCTCTGTACTTCCCCTCCTACATCTCTGCTACTTGACCAGATCATCTTTATTATTGAACATCCATTTTCCCCACTGACATCCTTAGTCCCATTCTTCTTCAATTCCCAATTCTTTATGTGAGTGATGCTGCAAGCTGCACACTTCCAGTAGATTCCTCTCAGTGTGATAACCATTTTAAAAACATCAGACTCTGCAGTGTTACCTACCTCCAGTCATGACATATATGAGTGATGTTCATTTAAAATTCTCTAGACACTGTAATGTTTCATGACTCACGGCTATTTAATAGCCCGAGTTGAATGTCAGTGTGGGCCTTTGTTTCTGGGAGAAGTCTGGGGGCTTACTAATTTGCCAAATCAGACAAGTTTTTAAGGAGAAAACATGGCATAGCCAGATATTTTACAGAGCAATCAGTTCTTTAAATTTCTGCCTATTCTGTGGACTTGGGAATGAGGGTTCTAAATAACCAAAGTTACAGCTATTCAGGGCAATAAGCTTAATATTAGAAAACCTGAGTTGGAGTTTACTGCTGCTCCTTCTTAATTTGACCATATAATTTCCCCCCTTGGAATCTTTGGAGTTTTATGTAGCAATGAGGAAAATAAAACTGGTATTACCTTTGTTAATGAAGTTACTCTGACGATCAAATGAGATGATATGCATGAAGTGTCTTGTAACACAAGGTATTAATTTTGACTATTCTGGTTTGTACTGAAGACCCACATCCTTGGTATTATTTAATGTTTTTTACAGTCTTCTCCTCTTTAAATATTTTTCAAAGAGACAAAACATCCCCTGATTCCTTATATCCACAAAGGACAAGAGGGAAGCATTGCCAAACATGTAGATCTTACATAGTTGACACTTATCTTTTATGTTATGCAAGTTAGTTTGCTTGGAATCCCCTAAAAGTCTAGTCTGAAAACACATATCTCCATGTCATAGCCAACCCAAGAGTCAGATATTTAAAAATTGCCCCTGGTTGCATTATGATTACATGCAATTTTATAACTATGAATGGAGGGACAAAAGGGACTTCTACCTCTTTTCCCCTCCTCCTCCCCGCCCCAAGACAAAAAGAAAAACACAAACAAAAACTTCTGATGATAATCATATGCTAAATGAAATGTTAATGGCTCATAAAATACTTGTGGTTTACAACTTATACACTGGCTTAGAGTCAAAGAGGACCTGGATTTGAATCTACACTTACAAGCTGTACAACACTGACTGCTCTGACATCTAGTCTTGCTTCAGATATTTCCTAGTTCTGTGACTAGACAAGGCATTTAAACCTGTCAACTTCAGTTTCCTGATCCATAAAATGAGGGTAATAATAGCAACTATCTCACAGGGCTATTATAAGGATCAAGGAAAAGGGAATGTGCATTCATACAGTACCTATTAAGTAGCTAGTACTGTGCTATGCAATTTACAAATACTATCTCTTTTATTCCTCATAACAATCCTGGAAGGGGATACATGCTATTCTTATCCTCATTTTACAGCTGAGGAAACTGAGGCAAAAATATTAAGTGACTTGCCCAGCTAATAAGTGTATATACAGCTAGTAAGTGTATAAGACCAAATGTGAATTCAGGACTAGTGTTCGATCCATTGTGCAACCTAACTGCCTCAGATGAGATAATATATGTAACGTTTTTGCAAATCTTAAACCAGTACAGAAATATGAGCTATTATTATTATTACTATATGTAATTTAGATGAAAAATTATTTGAACTCAGGCCTTTGTGACTCCAGGACCAGTGTTCTATCCACTGTGTGACCTGCCTCAGATGAGATAACCTATGTAAAGTGTTTTGTAAACCTTAACCTTGTACAGAAATGTGAGTTATTATTATTATTATTTCTATATGTAATTTAGATGAGAGAATTAATCAAATACATGTATTCCTTCAACCAGCATTTATTGAACACCTGCTGTTTGCAAGGTACAGCCATTTTTTACTCACCTTGAAAGTGTCAGCCAGGATTTCTGCACCACGTTGATTTGTCCTTTTGGAGAGGCCCACAAAAAATTCCCTGCCTAGATAAAATGACACAGACTCAGTGAGGGGTTCTGCCAACTTATCAACCATTTATTTCATCAAAAAATAATTAAAGCACAGTGCAGTTAATTAATGCCATTGCCACCCCATTTACCACTACCTACTCCAAACATCAGCCCATTAAACAAATGACTAAATTAGCTTATAAGATAGAATGAAATTATTTTCAAACATAATTTTGTAATATTTGAAATGTTTACTTTGATTGGGAAAAAAATGAAGTGTTGGGATCAGAAACAAAATAGTGGCTTTCCAAGTCAGTGGCAATGGAAATTGCATTTTTAAAAAGAAATCACTTTATGGGTTGGGAATTATTTTTATGAAAACAGTTGTCTTTCTTTAAAACACCATGATGGATATTCAGAAAATGGAGAGAGCTGCCAGTCTTGATGAAAATACCACTAATTGGTCATTCAGCTTGTTCTCAAATCTGACAAAATGTAAACTCCTTGAAAGCAAGAACTATTGTATTTTTGGCTATGACAAAACTCAATTACAATCTTGTTGTTGAAGAGGTAACATGATACCAAAGAAATAATGCTAGACCAGGAGCCAGAAGTAGTGGGTTTGAATCTCAGAGAAGGCTTAACAAACTACTAGCCTTTGTACCGGACACAGGATACAAAGGCAACAAAGAAGTCCTAGATACATTGGGGAAGAAAGGAGGATCAGAAAGGAGGATCACAGATGGGATTGGACTGCTTCTGAGATGGATGGATCATTGATGATAATTGAGGATGGAACAAAGTCAAAGCTGGCTAATTCTTAGCTTGATTCTCTTTTCTCTATCAAGTAGAAATATTTTGGAACTGAAAAGGACAAAATAAATAGAAAATGAGAGGCAGCTAGTTGGTGTACTGCACAGAACATTAGTCTTGAAGTCAGGAGGACCTGAGTTCAAATCTGACCTCAGACACTTAACATTTCTTGGCTGTGTGACCCTGGGCAAGTCACTTAACCCCAATTGCTTCAGCAGCAAACAAACAAACCAAAAAACCCCCAAACAAACCAAAAAACCAAAAACAATCAAACCAAAAAAAAAAAAAAAGAAAAACCAAAAAACCAACCAACCAACCAAACAAACAAACAAAAAAAAACGAAAACAAAACAAATAGAAAATGAGAATCAGTAACCAAGATAAGTTAAGAGATGGCAAGAAAGCAAAGAGCATCTAGAGAGCTGGGCCCAGAATCAGGAAGACCTAAATTCAAATTTGACCTCAGACACTTACTAGCTATATGATCCTAGATAAGTCACTTAATCCTGTAGCCTCAGTTCTTCATCTATAAAATGAACTGGAGAAGGAAGTGACAAACCTCTACAGTATCTTTGCCAAGAAAACACCAAATGGGATCATAAAGAGTTGGATATGACTGAACAACAAATAACAAAGCAAGGGTATGTTTGAAAAGAGTATATATGAGTTAATATATCAGGCCCAGATAAAATATATCCCAGGGGACTAACAGAACTGGCTAATGTGATGTGACACTAATATTGAGTGATGTTCAAAAGATTATGGGTAATATTAGCAATTAGGCTAAACTAGATAATGTTCTTTTAAGTTTCAAAAAAAAAAAAAAAAAAGACCGGAGCCTGGAACCTACAAGCAAAAAGCATGGAGTTTAATTACTGGGAAAAGTCTAGATGGGATTATTAAAGGGATTTTTGAAAATTACTAATGCTTTTAGTTTTTACACAATAGACACAGTGGTTCCTGTCTCGCCTGCTATCCTCCAAAGCATAAGCTCTCAAAAGATTTAATATGTTCATTTTTGGTAGAAAGGGTGGAAGTTCCTTAAATGTGGTACCAGCAGTAACTTTATATCTTCTTCAGGGTTGTATGCTTCTTTAGGTCCCACTGCTTTCTGAAACATCTACTTTCTCTAGGATTTCTCTCCCTGCTTCCCTACTCGGTTTTGTTGCCTCTCCAAGTTGATTTTTATTATCTTGCTGCAATCATTGTGCATATTGTTTTTTTTGGCTTTTTTCCCCCTTTGCATCATTTCACGCAAAGCTTCCCATGTTTCTCTGTACTACAGCACAGTAGTATTCTTTGGGAACAGCTAGGTAGTGCATAGTGTGTGGGGACTTAAGTCAGAAGGACTTGTTTTCTTGAGTTCAAATCTGACCTCACATACTCACTAGCTGTGTGATCCTGGGTAAGTTACTTAATTGTGAAAAGGTTAAATCTTAGTTTCCTGAACTATAAAATGAGCTGGAGAAAGAAATGGCAAAGTACTCCAGTATCTTTGCCAAGAAACCCCCCCAAATGGGGGCATAAAGAATTGGACACAATTGAACGACAAGAAATATTTTTTTATATTCATATGCTATAATGTGTTTAGCCATTCCCAATTACTCGTCACATTTTTTTCCTCAGCTTTTTTCTTTATTAGAATGAGCTATGAATATTTTTATGTTTTTTTCCTGTCAAAAATCTCCTTGGGACTACAGTTCCCTGTAGAGGAATCTCTGGGTCAAAGGGTATTAATAACTTAGCAACTTGCCTTGCACGATTCTAAATTATCTTCTTAAATTATCATTTGAACTAATTTACACATCTCCCAGTATTGAATTAATATTCCTGTCTTTTTAGTCTTTCCAAGAATGAGTTCTTATTATTTAGCACCTTCCCCAGCTTAGTGAATATAAGATGATACCCTAGGATTGTTTTGTACTGTTTAAATAGTAGTTTAATAATTATGCTATATTTTAGAGAGACAGGGCTAAAAAAAGGCAGCTGTCAGCGACTGTTCATTTGACTGACAGTTATGGTTGCCTTGCAGAGGCTGAAGGAGTTTGAAGACAGTTTCCTAATTGTGTAGTAAATGAGTCAGATTGTAGGTAGAAAAAGAGCATAATGAATAGAAGGATAAACAAAAGGCATCTCATGCTCTATTTCTTGCTCAACTTATCCTAGTAGGTGAATAAAGGTAAAAGTAATGAACAGATAACATGTGCCCCCTTTTTGAGTTTTATCCAGTCTATCCCCAGGGACATTTATTAAGTGTCTAGTAAGTATGAAGTGTGGGCAGCTAGAATAGATTTCTGGTCTTAGAGGGCCTGAGTTCAAATACAATAGCTGTATGATCCTAGGCAAGTCACTTAACTGTTTACCTCAGTTTTCTCATCTGTAAAATGAGCTGGAGAAAGAAATAGCAAACTATTCTAGCACCTCCACCAAGAAAACCCTAAATGGGGTCATGGAGAATTGGACAGAACCAAAGTGACTCAACAATAACAATAACACTAAGTATGAGGTATGGAGAAAATTCAAATACAAAACAAAACCCAGTGCTTCTATGTTCTTCTGGATGGATAACACATGCATGCAGAGAGGCCTAAACATAATCATTTAGGAAGGAAGGAAAGAATATTAACAAAATACAGGGACCAGAAAAGGTATCTTATGGGGGTGGTTTATGACCTGAAATGTGAAAAAAGGCAGAGATTCTACCAGATGAAGGAGAGAAGAGAGGTCACTCCAGACATGAATGTGGGAGATGGAATACTGATTTTTAGGGAGCAGCAAGAAGGTCAGTATGGCAGAAACAGAGAGCACATGAAAGAAAACAATATATATTAACTCAGAGCCAAATTGTGCAATGTTTTAAACAATAGCCAATATTTATATAATAACAGGTAGTTTTAAGTTTGCAAAGAACATTATTTGTGTTATCCCATTTAATCCTTACCTTGAGGTAAGTGCTGTTATTATCCCCATTTTACAAATGAGGAAAACTGAGACTCTGAGAAGGCTAAGTGGCTTGTCCTATCCCTCAGTCAGTAAGTGACAAAATTCTAACTATTCTTTTTGACTCCAAGTCCAGTGTTCTATCCATTGTGCCATTCAGTTGCCTCTAATGCCAAACTTGTGTTTGCTCCTAGAGGCAATAGGGAACTATTTAATGTCTTGAAGAATGATGTAGCACGGTAAATCTTGAGCTTTAGAATAGATGCAGGGGAATCAGTTCTGCTCTATCAGTATGGTACTGTGGCTGACTAAGCTGCTTAGAAAAGAGTAGGTAAAATGACAAAAGGCAATTTATGATCACAAAGATATGTCTGATCTTGGTGCCTGCAAATAAAGAGTTATTTATTTCTTTGCTAAGAACAATAAACCTCACACTAGCATGGTTTCAGGCAAATATATATCATCTATGATAAAAAACACCCCAGCAGTTAGCTAGTTGAGAGATTAATGGTACCCTAGCTGGAAAGACAACCTCTGAGTCTCTTGGGTTTAGTAGGGAAGTAGGGAGAAAGACCTTAGGGAAAGTGGATGTTTCAGAAACTAAAGAACCATCTAGCCCAACTTCATGTATTCTGAAGATTTTAAGTTGCTCACCTCTAAGCCATACAGCAAATTAGCAATGCATTTTCCACTAGAATTCTTTATTCCTAAGCCAGTGGTTCTGAACATGATTCACTAATGTCTCTCTTAAATGGCTCCTATATGAATTTACAATGCTATGTTTATTTTGAGTTTTTACTCCTGATGGCATCCAACCTTCCAGGATGCAGTTATATATTGCTGTATAGCAGTTGTTTCTTGTTAATAACTACAGATAACTACATATAACTACAATCCTTTATAGTTCAGGCTCCTTAATTTTCTATTTAATAAGAGACAAATAGGATTCTGATCTATGCTACTCAAAAAACCCCAAAGTTTCATGTATGGCTTCCATGATAAATCCCAGATTCATGATGTCAGATGCTCCCAAAGAATTCCGACCTTGCAGATATAATAGGTTTACATTCAATGGCTTGGTATGTCATAGATGGCATTAAAAATAAAATCATCTGACTTTGGTATTTAATAAGAGACCTAAGAATAAAAGTCAAGATTGATGGCTCTAGCTTTTACATTATTATTGTCTTTTCCCTTTATGGAGGCCAGTTAGAATGTGCCAGTGACCCTGTATTCCTTTGGGTGACAGATATTCACTGTCTGATGTTTTTGTAAACAGTACTCTCTTACTTTTGGTTCCAAACTAAAGATGAATTTTGATTGCTTTCTTCACCAATTATTCCAATTCCCTAACTTAATTTGGACTAAGAGGTCTTAATTATTTTTATGTCATAGATCTAGCTTGTTGCTATTGTTCATTCTTCACTCTCAAAGAGGACCAATAACATCAATAGAGAAATGACTTGGCTTGCAAGTGAATTCGATTTAAGTGATCAGAGCTGTACAAAGTTATCAGTCTCACTTTCTCCTCCAGAATCACTGGAGTTCAAAGGCAATACATAATGACTGGTAATGGCCCAGGATTCAGTGGAGGATGTGGGCCTTTTTAAACTAAGGTCTTTTTTCAGTTCTCGATTTTTCGGAGGCAACACCCATTCAGTGATTAAAGGCTAGGTAAGAATTGAGGCAAAATATGACCTAGTTTGTCTTCATAAAGTAATCAATCTTGAGGGGAAGACCCTCAGAGTTTCTGGTCAGAACAGAAAGAATTGCTATCTACACTTACTCTGAGCCATCTCAGAATATTTTTAAAAATCATAATTGAAAGAAATGCTGAATTTTATTTGAAGATCATTGACATAAAATGCATTTCAAATTTATGTAGCCCCTGACATCTTTCCATGGACCCCATGTTAAGAATCCTCTGATTTAGATCATCATGGATTTAGTGCATGATTTTACAAAATACTCAAATCATGAGGTTGTGGTATAAATCATAAGAAATACTGCAATGTTAAGTTCTTTGGAAACTTTAAATCAACAAATAAATGCAAGCTGTTTATAAACATTATTATAAGGAATTAGAAGTTATTTAACAGGTGAAAATGTGGTTCCTTTAATATCTATATAATACCCAAAGAATCAATTCAAATTTTAACCAAGAACGTGACTGAAGAAAATTAATATTGATATTAGATATTTGGATTTTTTTTAGAATTACTAAACATGGTATAGTAATGAAGGTGACATGGTATAATTGATAGAGAGATGGCTATGGAGGCAGCAAGATCTGAATTCCAATCCCACTTCTGATACTCTGGCTGTGTGACCCTGGACACTTCACATAACCTCTCAATATTTTAAGTAACTTTTTAAGACTAGGTTGTAAAGCAGTAAGTGCTATTCACTGTTAGAAGGAGTTTTCTTATCTGGGAATCCCTTAGACCAATAAAATCACAGATCCAGTCCCTAATCTTAACTCTCAGTACTGTTATTGTTACAGTGGCATCCAGCCAAACCAATCTGCGTTCCAAATTATTAAAATTCACCTTACCATCTGGAAAAAATATTATCTGTAAAATATTGTAGTCTTGAGTTAATCACCTCTCAAGCAGAAATCTATTTTAAAAAGTAGAGAAGCTATGTTTATATCACCATACCTGTGAATAAAACATCTCCACCATCCAAGGTTGCATTTTCATCTGTCATTTCTACTATGTTGAGCTGAAGGTTTTCTAATGTTCCTTTCATCATGTCAACCTGTGGAAAAAGAAGTAATTCAGAATCTCAAAAACCATTTTACAGTTTTCCAAAAAGAAAACATTTTCTCCTTCTACATGAGCACCAAGAAAAACAAAGAAATCTGTCATATAGAAATGGTTCCAATCATTAAGCCCACCTTATTTCCTCTCATTGGTGAGAAAGAGGAAGTTTTCCATTAGAATGTGTTCATTTTTATCCCTGCCATGCTATTTCTGTATATGCCTCTCTTTAGATGGAAGTCTATCTCTGAAATATCAATAGTGAGCTATGAAAATTGATTTATCCTTTTAGAGACCTGGGCCCCTAACCTCTAATTCCTGGCCAACTAGTATAGGATTTATTTTAAGACTTATCTTAGGAATCACATTTGTACAAGGCCATATACAGAACAATCATGGGTTCCAATAATCATTTGAATACACAAATCAACATAAAAAATTTGTTTTCTAATCAAGTTTTCTTTTTGGCATTTTGCATGTGAATATGAAATAGTCTTTCTAGTTCACAATTAAATAGATTAAAGAGCAATTCCAATAAATTTTGTTCCCTATAGATCAGAGGTATCCAATCCCATGTGGCCTTCAAAAATCCTAAAAATGGCCACACTTAAAATATAATTGGGAAAATTTAAGAAAATAAATAAAAATACATTAAAATAAAGAAAATGTTAATTTATGATTTTCTAAAATCACATGCAAGCTGCAGGATCTGTTTCTATTTGAGTTTGACAGCACTGCTATGAATAATCAACAAATATGCTGAATGTGTTCAAACCAAAGAAAATTTTTGATCCAAGCTGCTTTAGATTAAGTCCAGAGAAAAGGCAAGATGCAGATAGATGAGTGACTGATGAATATCTATGAATTTGGCCCCTGACTCCAAAGGAATTCTAACATCTCTTGTGTTTATTTTTCTATTACCTACTCAAAATGGCTTTGTAAGAGACTGTCAACTCCTTTTCTACCAAAGTACAAAACCCCACAACCCCTAAGATCTGTGGGCCAATCAGTAGTTGAGCTGTGGTTTGGATAGAGCTGCCTTCTGGGAACAGTTACATGGACAGTTTAATTTCCTTGGGCTAGACAAAAATGAGGACTTAGAGAATAGGACGGAACTATCTCCTTATATGAGAATATCCACATGGTTTGCATATTATTCAACAAACTCTGTAGTTAATTTAAGGTATATGTGAGTACGTTTCTGTTCCCTGAAATAATAAACCTACAATTTTGAAATGAAAATTTGAATCTTTATAGGAATCCAGAATCTACTTTTCAAAGCATAAAGACATTCTGATCTGAAGCCAACCTGTCATATAGACCACTTCCAGGGTAGTTTACTTAATTACAATACCTAGCGACAGAAACCAGGAAACATTTAAAAAAAAAACAAAACAGAAATGCCTTTTGAAATCCTTAATTTAATACAAGACTTTTCATGGGAAGCAGCCAATTAGTCTAAACATTTTTCTAAGGTCTGCACTGCTTCCAGCATGGCTGAGAGACATAGGATGAGAAGATGTAAACAGGGATGGAGGGGAAAATGCAAAAACCCCAGAAAAAGCATCTAGTCCTGCCAAATCACAGGCACTGAATACACACATGGTGAATTGTGAATGAAAAGTTCTCTAGACATAAATATCTCAGAGTGATTTCTAATGTAAGAAAAATATGGAAATACTTTAACAACAAGGCTTATATTCATGCAGGCAAAAAAAAAACTTTCAAGAGGATACAAAGAAAAATAAATATATCATCTCACTCTCATTCTGGAACCCATGCAAAGATTCCACAAACCCAAGTGACTCAGAACAATAAAAAATTATTTCCATGGATGAGATGGTCTTAATGGTGTAATAACTACATCGAATGACCTCTCTCAACAGGAGAATAAGCTGCCCTGTGTAAGAGGAAGTGGAATATTTGCTATAATGTGAATTAAAAAAAAAAAAAGAAGTAAAGCAATATTTACCATGACTTGTTAAGTTCTGCTGAACTCTGGAAATTATGCAGCTGTCTTTCTTTGGCTTCCCTTCCATTTATGCTAATGGAAAATACACTGAATTGAGAAAGAGTATGAGAATTGTAGTATCGCCATTTAATGTCCCTATTAGGGAAGTGAACACTTCTTTCACAACCTCCTTTCTTCAGAGACTCAGTAAGAATTTGATCATAAAAATGCAATTTGGCCTGAGAATTCTGCACACACTGTCTCCAATCACAGAACAATAAATTTTTTTCCTCATGTAGAATTGTAATTCAGTTATAGTACCTAAACTGGGATATTATAAATCTTCAAGGACACTTCTCCCAGTGCCTCTCTCTATTAAAGATAGGAAAACTAAGACCCTGTGAAGTGACTTGCCTAAGATTATCATGGGGGCAGTACTAGAATCCCAGGGCAGCCCTCATTTCTTTACTCTGTACCAGTCAACTATGTTTGATATCATCTCATAATAATATTAGAAAAAGATTGTAACACTGACACAGAATGAAATGAACAGATCCAGTATAACAATACACACAATAGCAACAACGGTGTAAGTGAAAAAATAATTTAAAAAGCTGAGCTATGGGTAACTAAAAAGCCAAAAATTATAAGACCAAATGTTGCTGACATTTTCAGATACAATCAATGTATTGGTTGTTTTTTGCTTAACCTTTTCCCTTTGTTCCAAGAGAGGATACAATTATAGGAGTGGGGGGTAAGAGAGTCTAGGACTCAGGGAGGGGTGCCTTGTCCAATCATGGAAAATTAAACAGGGTTGGACCTGGTTAATATTTGGAGGGGAGCCCTGATTTGCCTTTTTTAAGAAGAAGGAGAATAAAAAACCTTGTACTAGGTTCAGAAATAATGTATTCCTGTGACTTTAAAACTATGTCCTCTAAAATTATTATTAATTTTTTGTTTTTGGGCAAAATCACTGTGGTTTCTGAAAAGTTAAAACAGCTGCCCTGGCATACACAACCTGGCTCTTGTACAAAGATAGTAATTTTTTGTAACACTCAGTCACATCCATATAAACAATGACATTCTGATCCTTCCACACCAGAATCCAGTACAGGGGAGGGATGGGTTGGGGGTGAAAGTGGGAATGGGGATAGGAGAAGGGATGGTACTTTCATGGAGGGCCTTGTTATAAAAAACAATAACAGAAAATTCCATGTTGTTAGTAGTGAGAACTGAAGGACCAGAGGGCATTAAATTGACAAAGCAGAGACCAAGACACTTTTTCTAGAGAATTGGGAAGGGCAGTAGTAGGCTGCCCATTGAAAACCACATGCACTTGGCCCTTGGGCTCTGGTGAATCAGACAAACTCCAGCTCTAAACAGGCTCCATGCTATCCTGACAGGAATACATGGCAAGGCAGTCATGTAGGCAGCCAGAATACTAAATATAGTTATAAAAGTGGAGATTGTTGAAGGAAAGAATCCAAAGCCCCAACCTTCAAGGAACTGCCTGTCCTGAGGTCTCATGTCTATGGTTAATATTGTTTCAATTAACTTTCAGAAAACAAACCCAAACTCCCCCCCAGACCCCACCCAGCTTTTCGTCAATTCAATGATCCCATCAAATGGAACTTAGCATTACTCAGGGTGGAGAGAAGTGTTTAGAAAAAAAAAAAAAAAAAAAAGAATTTCTTCCAGAAACTGGAATTTGACAATGGGTCATTTAACTCATGAAAATAGAAAGAAATTGAAACTATGGTTAAATTAATTCTGTTCTAAGTTTTCTCATTTTCCTTATTCTAGCCCAAGGAACTGCACATCCTTCTCACTGAAGCATAAGGCAAGAACATGAATAAAAAAAAGACAGAATGTGACTCAGTTCTATGGAGGAATGAGAGACATGAGGAGAGGAAGGAGTAGTCCTGCCTGAGAGAAGTGGGAGACTAAAAGATGGCTTTATGAGGGAGGGAGAAATTACACTTATCTTTGGAGTTGAATGGGTGAAAGAATGGAGGTGGGTCATTTTGGGCATAGGATAGATAAACGAATACAAGGAGATGGGAAATGGGAAAAAGGAATTCAATATCAAGAAATGTCCAGCTATTCAATTTGCCTAGAACACAGAGTACAAGCAAGGTGAAAATGAAATAGAAAATTATATATACAGGCATACATACATATATGTATGTATATGTGTATGTGCATACAAATATACATGTGTGTGCACATATGCATGTATGTATATGTATAATATAGGAACCAAACTTGAATGCTTTAAATTAAGAATTTGTATTTTATCCTATAGGTAACCAACAGGAAGTCACTAAAGATTTTGCCCAAGGCAGTGAGTTCCATTAGAAAGGCTACTTTGGAAGTTATGTCAAGTATGTGTTTGTAGAAGAGATATACTGTGAGGTAGGGAGAGCAATTTCAAAATTATTATAATGGTCCTGGTGAGAGGTAATTACTCTAAAATTCAAATGGTAGTGGCAAAAGTGAAAAGAAAGGGACAGGTTTAAGAGAGATTTCAGAGGTAAAGTTGATAGAACCTGGCAACTGATGGGCATATAAGAGTGTAAGGGACAATCTAAAGTTAAAAAATCAAAAAGGCTTCTTCAGTTTTAAGTTTGGGTGACTAGTAGAATTATAATATTGCCTTAAATAGGGCACTTAGTAGGAATATTTGGAAGAATTTTAGGCATGTTGAATTTACAGCATTTACAGTACAGAGAGAAATATCCAACAAGGACTAAGAAACACAAGACTGAAATTCAAGGAAGAGGCTAGGGTAGAGAGAGAGGGAGTGAGTAGGTTGAGAGGATAACTGAAATCATAGATATATGGATAAGATGGTCAAGGGTGTAGGAAGAAAAAAAGAGAAGAAAGCAATGTATGCCTTAGGTGATATCTACCATTGGAAACAAAGGAAGAAAGAGGAACTAAAGATAATAAAAAGAGATTGTAGAGGTAAGAAAAGAATCAGAAAAGAGCAGGGGAAAAGAGGACAAAAATGGAGAAAATATCAAGAAGGGGATGGTTGCCAACTTCTCTTAGAAACCAACATGATAACACAGTATAGGTACAACATGACATGAAACAGGCCTCTTAAAAAGATTTCCCACATGTCATCCAAGAATCATCCAATAGACTGGCATATAATGTAGTTACTTAAAGGATAGAACTGTACTTCTTTATTTGAGTAATTTTTAATAATATTTTTCTGAAAATTGAATACGTATGTAACGTAATTTTCATCTGCTACATCATCATCATCATCATCATCATCATCATCATCATCATCATCATGATCAGCACCATCACCATTATCTACTATACTACAACAATCTCCATTGCCAGGCTTGCCACAGAATTTTGAACGTTTTAAAAAGTTACATCAACTCTTGACAATTTACCAAGGTATTGGAGGGGAGGGTTGTGATTTACAGGGAAGAAGAAATTACCTATACAGCTGAAATCACAGATGCTTTAATATTAAAATACAAATAACATATCCAGAATGCGGAGTTACTAATGTAATGGGGTTTGACTCATGCTTAGACCACATAAGATGCCATATAGAAGATGCTGGGGACCTGGTTTCTGGAAGACTGGAGAAATATATGTGAATATGCTGCCTTGATCTATCAGTCTTTTCCTCCTATCGGCCCTATAGCTAAAATCAGGGCAACTGGGTTGGTACAGTGGATATAGCACTGGAATCAGGAGGACCTGAGTTCAAATCTACTTATGTGATCCTGGACAAGACACTTGTTTGCCTCATTTTCCCCATCTGTAAAATGAGCTGGAGAAGGAAATGACAACTATGCCAGTATCTTTGCCATGAATACTCCAAATGGGATCACAAAGAGCTGGATATAACGAGAAATGAATTGAACAACAACATAGCTGAAAAACATTGGTTTTCTTTAAAAGGTCCAACAGTCACTCAGGTGGCTTTTCCTGTACTCAAGTGATTTTTTTTAATTTATAGTTAGTGATATCATGCTATAATGGCAAGGACCCTGAGTGAGAGCAGTCTCCATTCCTCTTCTCCTTTTGATCATGTGGTCTGGAGAAATGGGCCTGCGAGTTTGGATTTTTTTTTTTTTTTTCATTATTCTCTATTTTAGGTGTAGGGACATGAGTACTCTGTCCCAGAAACTCAACTCATGAGGTTTTGGGTGTTCAGGAATCTGAACTAGATGACATAGCCAGTTCAATAGCAAAGGAGAAAGTATCCAGGGATATTAGCCTCATCTTGAACTTGGTGAGACTAATGCTATGAATAACAGAGCTAAATTGTGAGCTTCATCTCACTTCCTTCCCCAGAGAACAAGGTGATATGTGGAGGAAAGAATTATACCTCCTAAAACAACAGGGGAAATGTTTGTATGCTTGTTTTTGCTATGGCTTTGCAGTAAATATTCCTTGGTAAAAACTAGATAGCATTGAGATGCTAGTCACTAGGTGCCCAGAATGGGATACACTGTAGACAAGCCAAATTATTTGGGAATGAAGCTGATGGTAGAGAAAAGAAATTGTGTGAACCCTTCTGTGTGACCTGATCAGAAAACCAGAAGGAGAATAAAATGTATGTAATAGGCCTGGTTTTGAAACAATGGGGTTAGAATAAAATTATGTTATGCTAAATAATTAGATTAGTTTATTAATATCAACATTAGGTAGATGAATCAATCATATAGGCTCACCCCTTTTATTTCTCATATCCTATTCTCTTCTTCGCTTGTTTTTCTCCTTTGATATTCCTTCGCATAAGAGCCCCATCTTCCTTTTTATTGTAACAACTTGTCTTTTGCTTGTTTTTTGTGTCCTTTTCATCTGCCCTTTTCTGCCACAATGTTGTTTAGCTGTCTCATATTTTGACCTGAGGCTGATCATCTCCCAGAGGAATAAGTCATCCGCAGACCCACAGATAGCTAAGACAAGTGAAATGCATAATAGCAATAGAAAATTATTTTTCACTATAGAAGAATAAAAAGAACAATCCTTTGGGTTCTTTCATCTTTCTTTTCTTGTAAAGAGTTTCAAAAGTTTAATTTATTGAAAAGATAACATAATTCTATACTTATTTTTTACTCAGATGTTGTAAATAACATAACTATTTAAATAGCAAATAACTAGTTATTTATCATAATCTGTTACTTGATTTTAATTAATAATAAAGACACTGTGGACAATGTTGACTTTTATTGGAATGTGCCTATGTATCCCAGTTCATGACTAGGGCTCTTAGGTCACCATTTGGCAGCAGTAACTAGTATTTAATCAAGTCTTATTATTACCTGATAGAATGAGGAGCTTTGGATATACACAGATAGTGGTAAGTCCATGTTTGCCTGAGATTGCATCTCAAGTCTATGGCTGCTTCTACTTTGTATTTCTTTCCCTGAACACAGGTGACAAAAGAGAGATCCTGAGGTGGATATATCTAACTTTAGTAGCTAATAAAAGTCTGAGAGTTCCTGAGTCCCAATGCTAGCTACCCAACTCCACAAGAACTCAGAGAAGATGACCACCATCAGCAAGATACTACAATTGAAAAGATTAAAGAAGAATATAAATGAGTGTAAGTAGAATTGTCTTTTTTATTATATTGGCCCCGCCTACCCATGAACAATTAACATTTCTATTATTTAAATCTGATCTTGTATAAATTTTTAAAAAAATTAGTTCATGTAGTTTCTGGGTTTGTTTTGACAGGCATACTCCTAGGTAATTTATACTGTCTAGAGTTATTTTAAATTAAAAAGGAAAGCCCAAGCTAGGGTGTGGCTTGTCTAGAAATCCAGAGTTAAATTCCAAATTGTAGACTCCTCCTGGTCTACAATCTTGTAAAATGTTTCATATCTTAAGAATCAAACTTCTGGGAGAGTATATTAGAAGTGATGGACTATTAAATATTTGCCAATGCATATTTCTTTGTCTTTTGTACTTTAAACACTTATTCTGAGGTGGAGGAAATGAATAACTGCCTTATTCCTAATATCAACTACTTGATACATTTAGTAATTTTCCAGCAGATAAACTGTTAATCCCTTTCAAGGGATACTCTTGACAGGATCTCTACCTAAACTTAATTTAAGAAATTTCTTCCTAGAGTTGTGCTATGGGATGGGGATATAAATGAGCCAGGGAATAGGAGGAAAGCCTCATTTCTTCTCTTTGGGGTCAGGTTGTGTTAGGACCAAGTCCAGAGCTAAGGAGCCTTTGGTGAAAAGAACAGTGCCCTCCTATCATCTCTCAGCCCCAGGGATGCAGGTTGCTATATTTACCATCTCATTTGAGCATCACAATAACTCTATGAAATAATTGAGATTATCACCCTTACTTTACAGATGAAAGGATCAGAATCATAAATGACTAGGATACAGCTAGAATGTGTTAAAGGAGATTCCCCTGATTCCCAAGGCCAGCATTTTGTTGACCATACTACATTGCTTCTCCTATCTCTGCACATGTGCAGCCCAGCAGAGTTAAGGTGCATTAAGAGAAACTCATTAATGGCAAGTTGGCTTCACTGAAGTATTTTATCAGCTGTGTGATCTTAAGCAAGTCACTCCAAATTTTAGTTGTTGTTTTTTAAATCTCTAAAATAGGAACTCAATGACTTAGAAAGTTCTTTCTTACTTCTAATCTGTGAGCCTGGAAACTTTTGGTTGATCTTACTTTGCCTTTTAAATTAATTGGGACATACTAATGAAACTATTTGGTTGACTCATAACTCACCTGAAATCTGATGACATCTTAAAGTCATGCTGGATCTCCCAGACTCTGTAATTATTGGCTGTCCTCTATTTTCTCTGTTAATTAGCACACATATAGGCAGGGTGGTGGTGCTTAGGTCGTACAATCTCTACTTGATCATGTTGATGACCTATTCCATTTGTTTTGCACAATTCAAAAACAGTTATTGAGCATCATTATGTGCAGAGTTCTGTATCAGGCACTGGGATGAGCTGCATATAAAGTTGGGGTATGACACAATCTCTATCCTCATGGAGTCAAAGAAAACTTACACTTATGTAGTGCTTTAAGTATTATAGAACACTTTACTTTCAAAAGCCCTGCAAAGCAGGGTGTGCAAATATTATCATCCCCATTTTGCTGCTGAGGAAAGAAAGAAAAGTAGAATTCAAAGAAGTCCAGGGTTGTGTATAGGTCTGTTGGAAAAAGTTTAGAACTAAAAAGGATGTTAAATATAATTTAGTTCAATTTAATGAACATTGATTATGTATTACATGGTAGATGCAGTGTGGTTCAGTATTAAAGTTTGACAACAACACCTTGGTTTATTGACTATTTAATTATGGGCAAGTCACTTAAGCCCTGTGATTTCCTCATCTAAAAGGGGGTTGATTATAAGAACACCCAACTGATAGATCTGATGTGAGGATCAAATGTGTCTATATGATACTAATAGATCTAATGTGAGGATCAAATATGTCTTTATGGCATTTTGCAAACTGTCAAATACAGAATAAATGTGAACTTCTATGAATAGGTAAATAGCCATTTACTAACAGAAGACATATTTCAGACTTTTGAGTAGGTTGCAAGGTAGGAGAAGAGATAAGAACCTAGCATATAATAAATGCAGAAGTTCTAGCAGATAGAAGCTTTTTAGGATGAGTAAACTTTAAATGACTGAGGTCCTTTGAATCTGACAAAGATATACCTTTAGGGCAAGAGAGCTGCTCAGAGGGTAATTTAAGGGAGGCAGCATAAACTGATTCTAGCAATTCTCTAGTCAATTCTCTAGAATCAGGAACTATATGGAAGGTACCAACTGCCTCTCTCTCCCTATTCCTGTATTTTGTGTTCAAGAGAACAAAGAGAATATACATAACATCATCAAAGATGGGATTAGCTGTTAAATTGGGTTACCCAGCATTGCTTATTCTCTCAACTGGCCTCTGCACTTGCTCACCCTCTAACTACTTGTACAGAGGCCATCTGGATCAATGACACTCTATTCCTTATGTTTTATTCTCTTAAATGCTCTGGCTGGCTGGTTGGAGCTTAGGTAGAAAGCTTAATGTTATAAGCTCAGAGTCCTCTGGGATACCCTTGATGCCCGTCATTTCACATTCCCATTGTGCTCTTCTATACCTCAGTGTTTCATTGCATTTTATTCTAATAAATGCCAAGAGAAATTTTTTGGGGGGACAAAATCTTTCTAACTGAGGGAAACTGGAAAAAGCTTTGCTGGGGTGGCAGCACATAAGCTAGGCTAGGAAATAAGAGCTGAGACAAGTTAAATGATTTGCTGAATGTCACATCAGCCTTCACGATTAGTACAGTGATGGAACTGAGACTAGCACACAAGCATCCAAGCATGTGCCCTGTCGAATATACCAGATGGATTTGCCCAAGGTCTCCTTAGACATCATCGCCAACATCAGACTTAGGATACAGAGCTTCCATTTTGAGCTTTGTGTACTTAAGTCTGAGTTTTACAAGGTCATGTACCAGAAGGACCTTTGGATTCACATTCTCTTCATGTTTGAGATGAATGATACTTCTATGGATTACAGACCTTGGATACTAAGTTGTACCCTGTTTAAAGATCCTGGGTAAACAGGATACAGAATGTAAAAAGCTTGCCAGGAATGTTCATGAAGGCCAGCATGCTTCTGAATGATTAACCCTCAGTTTTTAGTACCTGAGAAGGTTGGCACAGTGGGATAACTGATTCCCTTATGTTGATTAAATTGGGGGAGGGAACCTCTTATGAATCACCATATTTTTTAATTAACTAGAATTCTTTTTCTATATTTTATCTTTAGGAGACAGGAGTAAATAACAATAAAACAGGCTCTTAGCAGGAACTCAGTTAAAAAATAAACAAGGGACCTTTAGTAGAGCACTGCCCATACATTCATTCTGATTGTCTGCAATTTTTATAGCTATATCTATCATACTGTGTAATGAAAATTGATGTTCAGAATGTCCCTGTGTCGGTAAAATATCTTCAATCACTGATATAAGAAATTGTGTCTGCTAGACTAATAGCTTAGATAGAAAAGTAGAAGTCTTGAAGTGGTACCTAGTGACAAAGAAGTCAACCTCTTGGACTTTAAGTCTAAAGATCCCAATTTGCATGTTAATGATTATGTGGCATCATATTTGTAGATTGTTGTGTAAGTTCTCTGGGACAAGTGATAATTTTGACATAGTTTTATTTTGGGACTGCTACAATCACATGCATGTACTTTTACTGACACTAGACTAACTCAGAATGTGTGACCTTGAGCAGATGAAACCAGATTTGGCTATTTTTTCCACTTTTAATTAATTTTTTTTCCACACGAGTGCTGGATGTTATTCCACCCTTCCTTCCTTCCTTCCTTCCTTCCTTCCTTCCTTCCTTCCTTCCTTCCTTCCTTCCTTCCTTCCTTCCTTCCTTCCTTCCTTCCTTCCTTCCTCCCTCCCTCTCTCTCTCTCTCCCCCCCTTCTCTCTCTCCTCTCTTTTTGATTCCATTGTTTTAGAGAATGAATATCACTCAAAGGAAATTATAAAAAAAATTTGGTTTTTGAAGAGCACACTTCAATAAGTGTTAGAGCTACTGCAGTAGCTCTTATTGTGGGGAAGTCAAGTATTTCAAAATTCATTCAAGCCTACAATGAAACAGAATCATTTACACTCAAAGACAAAGGAAAGTGTAACTAAACAAAAAACAAAAAAAAAAAACATTAAGGGGGACAGAGGATTACTTAGAAACACTCTAATTCATTTTCAGAAAACAAGTAAAAGGCCTGGAAATTGGATAAGTTGTTACAGATTTCTCTACAATGTAGCAAAGACTTCTTCACTGAAAGTTGTTAGCCATTGCTACATGAAAAAAAAAAGACTACCATAGGAAAATTGATACAAATGGTGCAGTCATAGATAGGAAAAAGGTAATTTTTACTGAAGAAATTCACTTTTTCATTCAAGACTATTTAAAAAGCATTGTCAGATGAATCCAAGTGAGTCTAGAAGAACTGAGCAGACTGCAATCCAACCTTTCCTCAAAAGAGGAATTTTCACTTCCAGGGGTCTAGAAATCTTGCCCTAATGAAGGAAACTCCAATAAATCCACCAATAAAGTAGATTTGTTCTGCATTTGCAGAAATTCGCAAATGGAAAAGGGATACTGCAACCCACTCTGTGATATCCTATGTGATATTCCATGAAAAATTAAGAAATATATACAAGAGATGGAGACAAGCATGTTTCATTGGCTTGAGGATTCGCCTAACTTAATGCCTACTGAAAATCTACAGACTCTAATTAAGGCTGGTCTTGGGGAACAAATGGGCAGTTCACCAAAGGTGCAATTAATATTCAATGTGCTATGTTTCATGGTGAATAATTAAAGAATATGTACTTTAAAAAAAAACCTTGTGAACTGTCAAAAAAAAGTACAGTGAAAGAACATATTACATATTAAAATTGGTAATGATATAAGATGTCATCATCACCATGCTGGGGTCAGGTTCTGGGATGGGATACACACAATAAACATGAAAAAAATCTCTTCCCTCAAAAATCCACTACTAGGGGAAATAGAACTACGATAACTATTTTCTTTTACACAGCACTTTCTGGGCAATAACCTTTTGGGGTGGGGGTAGTGTGTCTCCATGTAGAGATAGCTGGGTAATAGCGCATGTTGTTTTCTTGGAAACAGGAAAACTTGAATATGAATACACTTTAGACTCTTACTAAGCATGTGACCTTGAGCAAGGCATTTAACATCTCTTTAATCAGTTTCCTCCTTTGTAAAATGTCAAATTTGCTGGTGACTAAGGTCTCTTTCAGGGTTTAAGGTATCCTTCTATGATTTCTGCTCTGCTATGAGACCAGAGGAAGCTAGGTGGAGCAGTGGATGGAGCCAGGCTCTCTTTAGGTTGCAATTTCCTCCTCTTTGAGAACTATGATTCCATCTTGATACATATAAGTTGCCTGACCAGAGACATCACTTAAGTGCTCTCAGCTATAATTTTCTCCTCTACAAAATGAAGGATTTGGAATATATTTTCCAGTTCATCAATCTATAACATATATTAATATAAGTGACATATTTAGGAGCTCCTTCCACCATTGCAGATACAATCCACCCAAGACATCCTAGATAAATCCTAGGGGAATTGTCTGAGACTCAGTGAAGTCTTCTCTTGGGTCAAATACAAGGACTGGGATCTGAACCAAAGTTCTTCTGATTCTGGGACCAGCACTTTATTCACTATGACAGATTGCTCTACATAAGCAATAGATGAAGACAATAAAAACAGGCTGGCATACTAATTCGGAGAAATTTACATTATGTTCACCTAATGGGATCTATCAACAGACATGTCTTTGGATACACACTGATCTCATTATATGCCTGGTACTTACTCATCTTGGCAAGTAAAAGACCATCATATACTTTCTGGTACAGCAACTGCCACGGATACTGGCAGTGACAAAACAAATGCAAAAATCAAGCTTCTGGGCCTTAAGAATCAAAAATTTAAAATCTCAGAATCCCCAAACTTAAAAAATTCCAACACCAGACTTTATAGGATCACAGATGCTCATCTCTTGAAGGAATGGACCTCATTAACGAGATGAGAACATGTTACTCAAATCACATTAGACTTGACTGTAAACACAAACTGCTAATGAAGGCATTCATTTCCGTGAAGTAGAGAAAGTGTCAGTGTGAAAGTTTTTCATCTAAGGAGTTCTGCTCTTCTGTCTGATCAACACAGTAGCCAAATGACACGTCTAACACTAAATCAGTTCTGCCTTTTAAAAAAAGGATCAGATCTGTGACTTTAGCATGTGGAAATTCTGGTATGGAAATTTTGCCCCCCAATGCAGATCCAAAAACTCTTCTGAAATTTATAGTCTTGGAAGACTGGTAAATGATCTGCTCATAGTCAATAAAATACATCACACAGTAAAATATAGCATTCATTGAATATAGAATGAGCATTGAAATTAACCATCTATATCCCAGAAAGAAATATTTACCTTATTGTATAGATATGGATTGGGATTAGAAAGAAAAGAAGCATTTATTACATACTTACTATGTGCCAGGCACTGTGATAGCATATTATATATTATAATTGTATAATAATTTAACATTATTAAAATTATTAATTATGTATTATATGATAATAATATAATATCTATAATATAATAGTTACTTGATCCTCACAACAATGCTGGGAGATAGGTGCTATTATTATCCCATTTCACAGATGAGGAAACTGAGGCAAACAGAGGTTAAATTGCCCAGAGTCACACAGGCAGTATTTTAGACCATGTTGACAAATCTTCCTGACTCCAGATCAAGCATTTTAAGCACTGTGCTTGCTACCTAGCTGCCACCAATAAAAACTAGATTTCATTAGTACAGAGAACTCACAGAGGAAGGAACTCCCCCTATTAAAGTAGGTCAGTACCTTCTCTGCAAGTTAAGAGTCTTGGAGATTGGCCTAGGATACCAAGAGATTTAAACAGGTCAAACAGTATGAGTCAAAGGTAGAGTTTGAACTATGACACACTACTTCTATATAAAAATACTATAATAATAATATTATATAACACTCATTTTGGACTGCTTCCTTAACTCCTACCTGCTGGAAGGTCAGATTCCTTGAAGTATTTCTACTTGAGGGATTTGGGATTATCTACTACTCTCATTTATGAGTCCCAATCTGGTGTGCTAGGCTGTTATCAATTAGTCAGTTGGAGTTCACTAACTTTTAGACGAGGGGATTTACTATTGTTGTTTATCTTTCCTTTCAAAAAGGACCAATAGCATTCAGTGTGATGTCTTGACTTGTATGTGAATTGGATTTAAGTGAGGCAGTTGCATACAGTTGTTTGTCATTAATGTCCAGTGGCAAGACAAAAGTGGGGTGACCAGTGGTGGCCCAGGATGCAGATGTCTGACCAAAGTCTAAGAGCTCCCAGCCTCACTCTCCTTAATGAGATACAAAGCTCTGTCTTTCTTTAGTGTGTCTAGTTTATCTTTAGTGTGTCTTTCAAAACTTGATGCAGAGATGTCATTAGCTACTTGCTGTTGGGGGTCAATGTTAATAAATGACAATGGTGGAATCTTCATCTTTGAGCCTGATGAATTTCATAAAATTATCCTCCGGCCAATAGGGCATGAGGAAGAGACTGGCCCAATCTTCCTTATTACTTCTCATCATGGAAACATGCCTCTGTGTCTTCAAAGCTCTTCAAGGCTTGACCATTTTCCTTTACAAATCTCTCAGCTAGCCATTATCCTTTGTGTGTCTAATTACTTCTACAATGTCCCAGTACACTTCTAGTGTGTCACCAGCTGATTTCTTAACAGCATTTCTCTCCTCCAAAATGGATTAAGGACTTGGTTTCACCTTTGTTTAGATCTTTGATTGATTTATTGATTCAAGAGAGTTTATATAAGACTTATTCACACCTAGTTTACACATTTGATTGACTGATTCAATAAAGATGTCTAGACCTTCTGAAATAATAGGGTGATGTTTACGGGGACCCGTCCTCATGCTTTCCAATGATATTCAAAATAGGGTTTACAAAGCATTTTTCACAGATGTCATTTTATCGTTACAACAACCTTCTGAAGGAGGTAATGCAAATATTATTATTCACATTTTATGGATGAAGAAACAAGCTCAGAGAAATGACCTCACTTATTATTCAAGGTCACACACATGGGAAGCATAGTAGAACTCAAAGCTAAGTGTTCTGATATTAAGACTAGTGTTCTACCTACCATAGAATGAGGGATACAAAGTTACAACTCTTTGGCAGTTGAGATTCATAAATTCCCTTTTATGAAATCTATGTTTAGGCTATGGAAATCATACCATGTCTTAGAAAGTTAGAAACAGAGTTGGAGAACAAATACCCTTAAAGTTAGATTACTATGGAGAAAACAAACAAGACCAGAGCAAAGAAAATAGGAATAGATTGGCCTCCTTTCTTGAGAAAGGTTAGAGAGGATGTCTGTTCCATAGTACCTTTCTAAATAGCAGAGTAGAGGTTTGAATCTGGGTCCCTTTATATTTCAAACAGAATGTTCTTTCTAAAGCATCATGCTGTTTCTTGTACTTTCTTTTCTAAGAGGGGGAGAGAAGTGATTAGCTTTCAATAAAAAAAACCTACCAAATAAACCAAGCATGCATTCTCCTTTCTATGTCAGCCTGACTCATGTATGTATAATGTTCTGATTCTAATGGTCCATTTTCTTGTTAGTTACAATAGAACAATACCTGCATTGTATGTGGGCACAAAGGCAGAACAAAAAATATGATATCACCAAAAGGCCTGCATTTTTTATTGTATTGGAAATCAGGAAAGTTGACAATGATGAATTATGAAACATGTAAATAAATGTCAGAAAGTTGAGAACATGGAAACTTGTAACACAATTCATCTAAGACAAGGGCCAGATGTCGGAATAGGAGGAATGGGGTTACTTTAAGTGTACTAGGAAATGGTTATAACGTTGAAATTTATAAAACAGAGATACTTGTAAAGAAAATACCAAGGCTTTGGAAGGTCCAAAAATTCACTGCACATTATGGGCACTTTATCATGTAACATGTAATAATAACTTTCTTTTTTATTATGGTTTTTATTTGTAAGATATATGCATGGGTAATTTTACAGCATTGACAATTACCAAACCTTTTGTTCCAATTTTTCCCCTCCTTCCCCCCACTCCCTCCCCCAGATGGCAGTTTGACCAATATATGTTAAATATGTTAAACTATAAATTAAATACACGTATACATGTCCAAATGGTTATTTTGCTGTACAAAAAGAATTGTACTTGAAATAATGTACAATTAGCCTGTGAAGGAAATAAAAAATGCAGGCGGACAAAAATAGAGGGATTGGGAATTCTATGTAGTGGTTCATAGTCATCTCCCAGAGTTCTTTTGCTGGGTGTAGCTGGTTCAATTCATGTAATAATAACTTTCAATAACAAATAATAATTTAGTAATTAGAATCCCATTTTTTAAAGGAGCTCTGCTTGTTTACGGCTTCACAGAATATCCTGCCTCCTGGTGGTCTTCCCCCTCAACTTGATTCCCCCCACCCCAGCATTTTTTGGCAAGGTATTCTCTTACCTCATTATATTACAAGCTCCTATAGAAGGAATAATATTTCTTTTTCTTATTTGTATCCTCAGTCTTTAGCATCGTGCCTGGCACATAGTAGGTGTGTAATGTTGATTGAATTGAATTAAATTTGTAAAGTCCTTTATGTCTTTCTAAATATTTTTAAAGATTATAAGATATATATATATATTAAGATAACTATTTTATAAGATTATCCTATATTCAATTATAAGATAATACTATGATCCTATATTGGAGGCAGCTAGGTTGTTCAGTGGACAGAGCACTGGGACTTGGATTAGAAAGTCCCACTCTGAGTCCAAATCACATCAGACACTTCCTAGCTTTGTGATCCTGGGCATGTCATTTAATCCTGTTTACTTCAGTTTCCCCATCTGTCAAATGATGGAGAGAAGGAAATGATAAGTTATTCCAGTATCTTTACCCAAAAAAATCCCAAATGGGGTCACAAAGAATTGGATGTGACTATAAAAAAAAGACTGAAATGTGCCAAATACTGTGCTGAGCTTTGAAGATACACAGTCTTTGCAAAATATAGCTATTTACTCTAATCAAACCTAAGTCAATTGTTACTAGGCAAATAGTGACCTCAGAACCACACTTATAGCAGCATCTCAGGTTGAATAATAACTTATTTTTATTTTTAAAGTCCTCCAGAGATGGATGACCTCTAGTGTTCTTGGCCTCTTTGTTTCAGTCATCAACAATTCCTTTTGCCTGATCCAACTCTTTCTTGTTTGTCCACAGTAGTGGCTGGGTAAACAGAAGAAAGGGATGATGTCAGGACCTATCTGAAAGACTGGCGCATGCAGAGCTGTAGAGAAAAGCAAGTCCCATTCTATGTGTCTTTTTATTCTCTTTAGGTTTTGTCAGATAGAGAGACAACTTTGGGTTGACTGTTTTAATCTCTACCAGACCATTGAGCTGCCTCTGTGATTTCAGCTAGTCACTTGGCTCTTTTTTATTGGCTTCTAGGTCTTGATCCAAAATGGACGATACTTAGGGAGATCCCGCCAAAACCTTTGGAAGCCTTGAATCTGAGAAACTGAAGGGTATGCTAAGTTGAAACTGATGTAATCACATCATCACATCATGGCTGTTAAAATTTACTGGAAAAATTTACTGCTGCTATCAAATGGTTTGGTTATTATCCTATTTTTTAAAGTTAAAAACAAAACCACAGACATCTTTTCTATTCAAGGAGGGTGTGGTCAGGCCTAGCACATGTCTCAATTCTGTTTTGTAGGATTAAAAATGGAGACCACTGCCAGTACATTTTACTCAGGCTTAGTTGCCATTAAATTAAGGAAAGCATTGATTTTTCAATTAGGCTGCTATTTACAGCAGTAAAGGACCCTAATTATTCAATACTTGGATCATTCCTCGAGGCCTTCAAGCAAGACTCTACATAAACTATTTTGCATTTTGTGTTCATTTTGGGGACAGCTAGATGATGCAGTGGATAGAGTACAGTGGAGTCAGGAAGACTCATCTTCCTGATTTCAAATGTAGTCTCAGACACTTACTAGCTATTGGACCCTGAGTAATTCACCGTGAACTTGGGCTTTGTAATGTAATATTAACTGATCAAATATGTTAGAGCTTCCCCCCCCCCAAGGGGACTGGACAATGAAGTCTAACTAGTCAATAAGGAAGACTTTTAAAGCCCAAGACTGCTTAACATACCAGTGATCCTTTGTGAGAAAACTTTAGCTGAACTTGGAGATGCCTGCAACTGCCAAATCCAGTCTTGATTAACTCCAAAAGAGGGCAGCAAGCATCTTCATTTCTCATTTATTGTATTTGCAGATATGATCTCCTTAGACCCCCACTTCCCAACTAGATTTCTCCCTTAAACTCTACTTAAACATAAATACCTTAAATAAGTATATATACCATACTCTTTCCCACTCCCCTTTCAGCATCTGAGAACTTTCCCTCTGCTCCGGTTTGCAAGTTCTCTTCTCAGATAATAAACACTTTTATAATCTTTGTAAACTGTGATTAAATTCTGGCTTATTCCAGGTTTTTCTTTTAGACCTGGGTTTTTTTTTCTGTTTTAACAGTTTATAGGAGTTTCTTGTGTTTAACAATTCATTGTCCTTAAGATCACTTAATTCTGTTTGCCTCAGTTTCCTCATTTTAGGGGAAAGAAATGGCAATCTTCAGCATCTTTGCTTAAAAAAACCCCAACGAGGTCACAAAGAGTTGGACACAGCTGAAAAACAAGACAACAAAGCCTCCAACTAGACTATTTTGCATATAACATTTTAAATACAGAACACATAATCCCATTTGTTAATTAATTTCAATGTTCTGGCATCCTTTCTTTGGTCAATTCCTCTTGGACCTTTGCTTTAAGGAAGGGTTCACATCAGTCATGTTAACATTTTAATTCTTCATCCTACCCTTTTATTTTTGACTCTTTTCTTTCTCAGTCATGTTCCCAATCAAGTCCCTGCTCCCCTCCTTTATCTCACTACTTCCCATTGCCTTTTATGTGTTGGCTTCTCCCATCAGAATATAAATTCATTGAGGAGAAGAACAGTCATGCTTTTTGTTTCTATGTACTCAACACAGTGCTTGCCATAGTATTTTTGTTGTTGTTCAGTTTCATCAGCCATTTGTCTTACTGATCCCATTTGGGGTTTTCTTGGTAAAGATATTAGTTTGCCATTGCCTTCTCCATCTTATTTTACAAAGGTGGAAACTGAAGCCGAGTAAAATGACTTGGCCAGGGTCATATAGTTAGTACATATCTAAAGTGTGTTTGAATTACAAAGATGAATCTTCTTGATTCTAGGCTCATCACAGAGAAAGTATGTACATATTTTTTTTACTGGATTTTAATAATCCAACCAGTCAGGAAGCTCTGTCATAACTCTATTTCTCTTTTTCATGAATCTCCAAACACAAGCAACATAAGGCAATCTCCTTTGGTTCTCTTCATCTCAGGGAATGAAGTACATCTGTCCTAGAAATCTTTCATGTAATAGCTCTTAAAAAAAATTAGAATGAACTTTAAAGCTGTGTGCTGCAGGGGCCAAGACTAACACCCTGTTATAGGCTAACCATTTTATTTCAATTTATATTTTATGTGGTCATTGTTTCAAATGATATGATTAGAGGAGTGATATATTTGAATTTAAGAAGCAAGAGAAGCCACACTGAAGTGGAATTCTCCCTGTCTCTAAAGTCTATTCATTCCACAAACTCAGCATGTTCCAATGTCAATCTTCAATGTCTGAGTTTAAATTTAATTCAATGTGACTGCAGTAACAATACCATTCATTATACAGTGATTTATAGTTCTATGAGTCTGTGATATGTGTGATCTCATTTTACTTTGACAGTTGAGGCAGTTAAGACAGGTATAATCATTTCCATTTTACATAAAAGGAAACTGAGACATATAGAGGTTATGGCTTGTCTAGAAGTCACACAACTGGCACATGTCAACAGTAATCATTCCATTCTTAATAGTGATCAGGGCTTTTTTTTCTTAGACTTTAATTGTTTAATTAATTCCTATCATTCTATAGATCTAAATGTCCTTCAAGATATATCTCTGTTACCCTCTATTGTTTTTGATAACATGGATAGTCAAAATTTTCTTTCTTTCTTTTTTTTTTTTTTTTTTCTCTGAGGCTGAGGTTAAGTGACTTGCCCAGGGTCACACAGCTAGGAAGTGTTAAGACCAATTTGAACTCCGGGCCTCCTGAATTCAAGGCTGGTGCTCTATCCACTGCGCCACCTAGCTGCCCCCATAGTCAAATTTTTCAAAGGGAAAATAGCATTTTTTTATGTCTGTGTCAACTTTTGTATTATTGCATTTAGTTGTGATAGAATTTTTAAAGACTTTATTTTTGAGAGCACTATATATGACGATCAAGTGTTGCTGTTGACTGCTGTCCTGCTGATTCTGGATGTTCTACGCTAAGCACATTCCTGCTGGGAGGTGACATGCGTCTAATCCACAATAAATCTGTTTGAGCCACCATGGAGTTGAGCCAGCTCTGGTTCAAAGAAAAAGACAAGAAGCATGGCCAGTGACATTTATGAGAATCTAATTCTATCATGCCCAACATCATAAGAAGGGAATCTTTTCCAATGTAAGGTTATTGTACTTTGACAATTACTGGAAACTAGATATGAAGTCTGAAATCCTTCCAATTTTTTATTCATATTGGCAGCTGGTCTTCAAGTCAATATGTTTTCTATAAACAAACACCACAAAATATCAGCAAGGATGTGATTAGAGGTCAGAGGCAAAAACGGATTTTTTTTTTTTTTTAAGCGGAGAGAAACTACAAAGGAAAGAATTTCATTATATTTTAAATTTTTTTTGGTATTCTGGGAAAAGCAAAGCTCATTAGGCAGGTGATAATTAGTTTCTGTTTGATAAAACATTCACTGGAATGTTTCCACAAAGAAAATGCTATTGAACTACTATTATCTCATGCAGGTAGATTCTGCCCTAAAGCAGATAACAGAAAGTAAAGCTTTGGTCACTTCTGTTTCTAAGCATTAGTAAAGACAGAAGAAAGGAAGGAAAAGTAATAAACATTTATATGGTGTCTACTCTGTGCCAAGCATTGTGCTAAGAGCTTTTCACAGAGAATATCTCAGAAACCAAGGGCAACTTCTTAAAGCTAAATAGGCATCCATCCACATTCAGAAAAAGAACTATGAAGATTGAATGCAGATTACAGCACACTAGTTTCATTTTTTGAGTCTTTTTCTCTCATGGTTTTCCCCCTTTATTCTTATTTGTCTGTCACAACATAACTAATGTGGAAACATATTTAAAATGGTTGTACATGTATAACCTATATCAGATTGCTTGCTTTTTTGGGGAGGGGAGAAGAGCAGAAGGGAGAAAAAATTTGGAATCAGAATATCACAAAAATGAATGTTAAAAATATCTTTGCATGTAATTGGAAAAAATACTATTAAGTGGGGGAAAGAGGGGGGAGAAGCTAAATACGAATCATGAGAAGATAAAAATCTGTGTTCTAATTCTGACTGACTTATAAATCATTTAATATTTGTAGGTCATTTCTTCAACTGTAATAGTTGATGCTGATTCTTCAGTTTGCAGTATGAACATTTATACCTCAGAGAGAAGCAAACATAATAAACTGGGAACTTTAGTGTTTGGTTGATTGTCTAGATGACTTAAGAATGTGATGGAGAAAATATTAGATTTGGAGGACCTATACATTTACCAGCATACTCTTCCTTAGAACTAGATCTCTGGGTTGGAAGGGACCTCAGAGATCTGCCTAGTCTCATCTGAACTGGATTAAGAATCCCCTCTACAATATACTCACAGTGTGATCCAATTCTTGTTTGGAAACATACAGCGATGGGGAGCCTACTACTTTCTGAGATAACCAATTTTCCTTTTTTTGAGGACTTAGAAGTATTAGGATACATTTCTTGAATCAAGCTTAAATTTACTCCTTTTCAACTTTTGTCCGTTGCTATTAGTTCTGTCCTTTGAAGCAATCACAACAGGTCATAGGACCCTAGGATAAATTATTTAGAGGCTGGAAAGCACTTTATTTCATAAACATGAAGAAGCTAAGAAATGAAGTGACCTGTCCAGTATCATGTCTAGTACCTCTACGACATGAGAGAACACTTTAAATGCTTGAAGACAGCCATTGATGCCTGTGATCATTGCTGGTCCACACCCATCTCTGTTAACAAGCATTTATTTATGGCATTAATTAAACAAAATGTTCAGATGGTGAGATTTCTCATATTTCAAATAAGTTTCATAGAACCAAATGTCTGAACATATGACAAAGGCTATATATTTACTAAACTGTTTGCCATGCTGAAGTCTGGTATCAAGAGACATACTTCTCAAAGTTAATTACTATATAATTTACTTATCTTTACTGCTGCTTGTCACAGCCTTCCCTAATGAATACTTTGAAATCACATAAGCCTAGAATTTAAAAGAGAAATCTCATCCAAGTTAATACACACACACATACCCTCTCTCCCCCTCCCTCCAATAAATGATACAGTACAAGTTAAAACAAAGTTTTATGTATACATATGTGGTGTATGCACACACACATGTACACATATGTTGTTGCCTAGTTATTTTAGTCATGCCTATCTCTCCATGACTCCATTTTTTGGGAGAGATACTGGAGTGGTTGACTAGTTCCTTCTCCAGCTCATTTTACAGATGAGAAAACTGAGACAAACAGGGGAAAGTGAGTTGTCCAGAATCACACAGTGTCTAAGGGTGAATTTAAACTCAGGTCTTATTGACTCCAGATGAGGTGTGCTAACTGCTGTGCTACCTAGCTGCACTAGATACTTATTTTCAAACACACACACATAAACATACACATATACACACATACATATATCTACACATTCTTGTTATCTCCAGGATCAAATATAAAACCCCTTGGGTGTCTTTTAAGACACTTAAGAACTGGATTCTCTCCTACATTTCCAGTCTTTTTATATCTTGTTTTTATCCAGATACTCTGGAAGAATCCAGTGACCCTCATCACTTTGCTGTTTCTTGGTACCCACAACACTCCTTCCTTGACTGCCTGCATTTTCACTGCTATTCCCCCATGCCTGAAATAATCACTCTTCTCAGTATAGCCTCTGAGCCTTCTTGATTTCCTTCAAGTTTCAGCTAAAACATCATCTTTCTGGATGTTCCTTAATTCCAGTATCTTTCCTCAACTGATGATCTCCCCCTATTAGACTGTGAACTCTTTGATATCAGTTGGTACTGTGGATAGAGCATGAGACTAAATTTAAGTTAACCTCAGACAACTACTGATGACTCTGGGCAAATCACTTAACCCTGTTTGCCTCAATTTTCTCAATTAGAAAATAAGCACTTACTTTATAGGATTATTATGAGAATCAAATGAAACAATTAAAGTGCTTAGAACTGAGCACTGCACCTGGTAACTACTATAGAAATGTTAGCTGTTTTTATGATTTATATTCCCAGCACTTAGCTCAATTTCTGACACATGGCTAGGCACTTAATAAATGCCTGATTACTTGACTTTAATTTCAAGAAATTGTTCTTGGTTTTGGAGGATATGTTTTCTCTCACACTGTAGAAAAAGCCTTCATGGTTGAGGTCTTAATCTGTGAACTTATTGTAAAAATTTTTTTTCAAAACTATTTCAGTGGAATTTTATTTTATTTTATACATTTGAAAGCATTTTGAGAAGGGGTCCAGAGTCCTCATCAGATTGACAAAAAAGTCCAGACACAAAGAAAGATCAACTTTGACCTTATTTACACTATTTAATACCTCATTTACACAATTTAATATGCTTAATAAATGATTTTTGCTCTAATGTATAAAAGAAAACTTTCACTCAGGACCTATGCAAATACCATAAATTCCTGTTTAATGAAATCTGAACATATCAAGTTTGTTATGTATATTTTTATAGAATAGATTGTTAACTAGAAAACACAGAACAATGGGAAAGAAGGCTCATTTGGAGCGATCATTTATTTATTTCACATGGGGGGCATGTAGATTCCCTGCAACCTTTCAAGTTTGCATATTTCAAACTTTCATTGTGGTAGGACCTGAGCTCCTAATACACTCATGTGATAGTTACTGTTAGGCATGTGGTATCATTGGCCAATGGTGGATTTTTCTGACCTTTTGCCAACAAGTGTCATTCCTTATGATATAAGGGATGAAAGCACTTTAATAGGGAGTTGTCCTCTTGAATTACTGATATAATTTTGATAAGAATCCTGAATAGGAGTATCTCCTATCACTTCCTGAGGCAGACAACTGGATGCATATTTCCAGGACTTTTTACTTCCAGTTTTGTGTTAGCGTATTTGAAATATGGGGTGTCCAAATTCAGGTGGTCCCAAGTTTCCAGCTTTCCATAACATAAAACTAAGACTTCTGTGACAACCTATAAAAAAACAAGTGTCAGCATGGATTCTTTGACAACAGAAGCAAGCAAACTAGAATACTTTGTAAATCTTAAAGCACTTTGAATATAAATGATTGCTTTTGCTTTTTTTTTTTTTTTTTTTAATCCCAGGCAAGAGACTTAACTCTATCTCAGTTTCTTCAGCTGTAAAATGAGGATAACAGTATCTACCTTCTAGAGTTATGAGGATAAAATGAGATGTATATAAAGCTGTTAACCTGATGCCTGGCACATAGTAGATACTTAATAATTCCTTCCTTCCTTCCTTCCTTCCTTCCTTCCTTCCTTCCTTCCTTCCTTCCTTCCTTCCTTCCTTCCTTCCTTCCTTCCTTCCTTCTTTCCTTCCTTCCTTGCTTGCTTCCCTTCTTCCTTCCTCTTTCCTTTCTTCCTTTTCCCAAAGTACTATGAAAATCATATTTTAGGTGATCCTGGGTAAGTCACAACTCTAGGCAAGTATGCTGAAGGAGGTCTGGCTCATCAGTTTCATTGGAACTCCCTAAGAAGATCTATCAGTTAGATCCTTAGTGCATTCATATGATACTATTAACTTTACTTTTTAGTTTCAATCACATTATCCAAATTTCTCACATATAACAAAAATGTTTCATTTTTAATTACAAATAGAAATGAACAATTTGGCCATAATATCTAAAAATAGAACAGAATAGGCTCTCTCAAAGTATATACTTCACCAGAAGTGTAAAACCTGTAACTTCTAAGTATAGCCAGAACCAGACTAATGCAATAGAGAAATATTTTAATTAACTAAATAAAAGTACATTTTTAGATAATATTAATTTGTGGTTTTCTAGCTTAACATGTGATTTGACAATCTCTTTCCATTTGAATTTGACACTACTGGGCTATACAACAGTGCCCTTGAATCCAAACAATATTCCAATTGTAATAAACTTTAGAAAACAACCTTATAAAAATAATTGTAAAACATATTTTAAAAAATAAATTTTGTTTTTTACATCTAAGTCATCTCTCAGTTATATAGTTTCCCAGTTCATAAATGTCTCCTCTCCTTCTATTGAGCCCTTCCTAACAAATTAAAAAAGGAGAAAAAAAAACAAACCTTACTTATTTAGTGACTGACTGCATTTTGCCAATGTATGGCATATTTAAATTCCATGGTCCCTTACAAGAGGAAGGAAATATTAAATAATTTTTGATGAATTTGTTCAATCAACTAATATTTATTGAGTTCTTAATAGATGTAAAGCACTGAACTTGTGACAAATTAGACTGTGCATTATGACTTTTTACTAGAAAGCATAAATCAAATGCTTATTTCTTTAAAAGTATAGATTATGATTCATGGGCCTACTTGCCCCAAATGTATATACTCAGGAATGGGAAGTTGGGAAATAATGGAAAAACTTGGTTGCTGTACTCAAGTTGTTATGAAATACCAATCAAGATTTTTCTAGATAAACAAGATGAGATGAAATTTAATCTTGCATGAACATGCTAAGAAACTAACATTCTAAATACAATTTTACTTACAGTTTTAAAATGATAATTGTCAAATGATGAATAGAGAAACACACACTATTCTGCCTGGATGTGCAGAGAGGGCCAAGAATGCACCTGGATAACCTAAGCCTTCATTATCTATGAGATACCTAATATCCCATATGCCCAGGAAAACTGCCAACTCCTTGTCCACTATTGACCACACGCCATGCGCCCCATTTTGTAACTGAAAAGTATTTAAAATTCATGAAGGTAGCTGAAGGCTCCACTTTCACATTCTGCTCATTCCAAAGTGGATGGGAGAGAAAGCAGAAGGGGCATTTCAATTGGGGCAATGACTGTTTCTGAACACCCAATATTCCATTAAATTGCTAATAAACTTATTTGAGGATGTTGATCACAACCAAAGCATACAGCTTTATTCCTTCCCTTGCCAGATTTCATTTTGTACAGTACTAGTCTTTCTGTGTCATTTATTGAACGGTTGTGTAGAATTCAATGCACTTATTCATTAGAATGTAATCCAGTTCAGTCTGCTAATAACAAGATTCTTCAGTGAAAAGCATGAGGGGGAAAATCAAATTTATTTTAGGGTCGGCCATGAATTTTAAGGAAAACACATACTAAATCAGTTTAAAGGAAGAGGTCAGGATCCATGAAGTATTAGGAAGAAAAAAGAAACATTTACTTCCATGATTTTCTTACATTCCTTAAAAATAAAAACAAACAGTTATGAATGGCATGGGCTGGCTCTCCAATACTGACTGCAGTGAACAATATTGTCATTCATAGAGAGTTTAGGCTTCAGTTATTTTCTTGACACCAGACAAGTTTCGGCTTGTCCGTTTGTTCGTTTGGTCTGAGGTTCAAAACTCAATCACCTAAATCTTAGTTTATCAGGACAACTGCTAAAATAAGTTTTTTTTAATAAATATTTTTCATTTACCACTGAATTACCACTGTTAAAATGCTAAATGGCCATCTGGGACATGTATCCAGACTTTAAATCTGAAAACTGTGAAGATAAAATAGCTGTTCTACACATTTGAATCTTTGTGGAAGGTAAAGGCTCACTTTTGTGCAAATGACTTGATGTTAATCTTTTTTCTGCCCTTTGTATTCTATTCAAACCTCCCTATTTTCATTTCTGCATGTTCAAGGGATCATAGATTTGGAATGGTAAGAAACCTCAGGCCATCAAGTGTTTGTTGCATGTATACTCAGTTCTGGTTTAACAGCCAATTAAAAGGTTTAGTATATAATCTACCTGTTAGGTAATTAAGAATTGACTTGAATTTATTCTTGGTTGAGTAGCTGGGCTGGGTCATCTGAACTCTCTAAGAATTCATGCCCTGAACTGAGGGAAGAGAAAGAAGAGCCTTCCTTTACATAGTGTCTTTTCCAGAAGCAGAGTCCCTGTTTTTGACAAGACTGTGGGGATGTAGAGGATTGGGACTCATGGGATTTTTTTGCCTTTATATTTCTGGCACTTAGCACTGTTCTGGCATATAGCAGGTGCTTAATAAATGCTTATTGACTGACTGGCATGCTAAGTACTGGGTTCCTTTCCTCTACAATGCCCTGTTATATTCTTCTTGTTTCCAGTTGCTGAACCTGTGATGTTCTTGGAAGCTTATGTGATCACAACATGGCTCCTTCCAACTCCAGTCCTCTAGTACTTCAGAACAGACTGACTTGCTATAACAGGGTCAGAAGAAACCTAATGGCCATATGTTCTTCATTGACAAATGGGAACTGGGCAGCCATTGATACAATTTTCAGTCCCTACCAGGGAAATCCTCATATTATCTGCTTGTATGTGCTGCAAGTCCATAGTAAGTTAATGTGAAACCATTTCAGGTACTTGTATATACTCTGATTTGGGAGCAGGACCTGTCCATCACACATCACCTGTATTTTTAGAGAAACAGGCTCAGCTAGCCTCCACAGGGTTGAGTTTACACATGAGCTGAGGTGAAACAGGTGGATAGAGTGTTGGACCTGGAGTCAGGAAGAGGAATTCAAATCTAGTCTCAGACACTTACTAGTTGTATGATCCTGAGCATGTCACTCTATCTCAGTTTCCTCAATTGTAAAATGGAAATAATAGCATCTGCCTCACATGCCTGTTGTAAGGATCAAAGGAGATAAAAACTGTTTAAAAAAATGCTTGGCGCAGTGCCTAGAACATAATAAGTGATTCATCAAAGTTTGAGGAATGAATAACTAATTTCCCTAAGGATTAATTGAAAATGTATAGGGAAGTGAGAATGTATAGGGAAGTGAGAAAATTAAAAAGGAGATGGCCTAGCTTAGAATTCTTTAATCAGCTAGGAATACGATGTTTAGGGTTTGTTGTTGTTATTCCCAGTAGCTTTTCTCTTAGTTAACTTCCTCTATTTCATCTAAGGCCTTATATCAAAGCACTGATTTTCTCAGTTCACTGTTTTCAATGTCTGCCTTTATCCAAATAGAAGATTCTAAGAAGCAAGGGTTGGTCTGCTATTTCCCTCCATGTGGCATCCCAGCTGTAGTTCCTTGCCAATGTACATAGCTCACTTCTACAGAAGCAAAATCTGGGTGGATAAAAGTAAAAATCACTTCAAGGTTTCCTTTTCTTTTCCCTCATTAAAAAATCCATTATCTTTCAGGGGTTGCAATATTAGAAATATCCCAAGAGATTTTCCCCCCACAGCTTCCTCTCTGAAATACCTCCATTGGAATGTATGAAGGCCAACTCTCTAAATCTGGATGAAATCACAGGAGGAACCTGGTAAATGTTAAAGCAACAATAATCTGACTCAATAAAAATAAAAGTGAGTAATATCCAGAATATAAAAAGGAAATTAATTTGACAACTCATCAAGAATAGCAAAACATATCAATCACTTGTGGATACAAATATACAGGATGTTTTTAAAGGATGATGAATTCCTACTTATAAGGATGGATTGTTTCTCAAATTCTTACCCTTGACATTTTAAGATATTGAAAAGAAAACAGAATATTAAGGTTGTCTAGAGAAGAAGACAAAGGAACTGGACTTGGAGACAGAATGGCCTGATTTCAAGCCCCTTGGATACTTGTTAGCTGTGTTAACTCTGAGCAGGGTACTTAACCTTTCAAGTCTCAGTTTCCTGATCTGTGAAGTTAATCATATCTATAATTCCTGCCTTGAAGGGTTGTTGGGGCCCAAATAAAATTAGGTATTTAAAGCCATTTGCCATCCTTAAAGTTATTAAGAAAACAGAGGTTTTCTATTTTATCTTTTGAGAGTTTGGGTGATGCAGACCAATTACTCAACCAAGAGAATAAATTTGAGTCACTTCTTAATTATATCCATGGGTAATCATTCACAGTATAATAGCAAATTCTGCAATTAATTTTACTTACATTATACATTAAAACCTATTGAGTTTCAGTTTGATTTCATCTCTAAAAGGAGGGAGTTAAATTGGACCAATCAACCAATATGGCACCAGACTAGGTGCTAGTGGTAAAAATACAAGTGAGATCATCTTTGTCTTTCAAGATCTTCCTTACATTTAACTGAGTAAATACACTTGGGTTTATTAAGATATATTTGGCATCTCTAAGAAGGATGGAAACTGGATGTGGGGAGACCAGGTAGAAGACAACTGCAATAGTCCAGATTCATGAGCCTAGGGTGGGTTTTGTATTAACAGAGAAAACAAGAGGAGGCAAGAGACAATGAAGAGTTGGAATCAGTATCTGCTAAGTGATTGGATCCAAGTGAGTGAGCCAGAGTAAAGCTAAGAATGACTTCTAAATTATGAGCAATGGTGGTGTCCTTGTGAGATTAGCCTATTTAACATCCTTCTCAACTTTAAAATTCCATGATTTTTTTAATAAAGGAAAAGTCAGATCATATCTATTACATATAGTCTCAAATTTAAGAAGAACATTATGGAACAATCTACAGAGATGATGTCAAACTTAACTAGAAAAGAAGGCCACTAAACTATATGTAAGAATTCCTTTGGGCCACATACTGATAAATTCTAAATGATTATTTTTTTTTGTCATCTTCCTTACTACCTGTCCTACTGAAGTATTTCTGTTGATATCCATAGCATCACTTCATGTGTTAAGCAATAGCATCAAGTTCCATTTGATATCAATACTATTATTATAATTATAATAATTTTATATTCTTATAATTATGTTATAATAATTATATTTTAATAATAATTATATAATAATATACTAATACTACACTAATATGTTATACTAACATTTAAAACTAATACTAGACTAATATTTAAGACTAATACAAAGTGCATTAATATTTAAACATTTCTGTTTTTGGTATGGCTTGAGAAAGGGGGATTTCTCCTTAGACTACTGTTTGTGTGAACTTACAAGAATCTGTTTATTCCCAGCATGGATTTGAAAGTAGATGAGTAAATGAACAGGAAGGGGAAACTGGCCAGTTTCCCTGTTCCTCCTGCGTCAGATACTTTGAAAGCCATTTACAAGACTTTAAGTGAATTCCAAGAATACTAGCTATGCCTCTATTTCAAGGACTCAAAGAATCAGATCTGGTTCTTCCATAATCTGATGTCCTGCCTCACATGGTGGTGAATGCTCTATCATTGGAGATTTTTGAGGAAAGGGTGAAGGATAGTTCCTTGGTCAAGACATCAAGGGAATTCTTTCTTGAGTGCAGGTTGGGCTAAATGGTCACTAAAATTCCAAGTTGGAGAATGAGTAAAAATATAATAATATTTTTGATTTGACAATCATTTTGGATAATCTTTGACAGTATTCCATTAATATAGATATAAAGAATTACTTCTGTGTGGAATATACATGCATATATATTACTTTAAAAATTATCATAGAATCATTACATATTAAGATGGAACATGGCAAAGTGGATGAGACCAAGCCTTAAGTCATGGAGATATGGACTCAAGAAATCAAGAGTTGAATCCAGGTCTTCAAACTTAAAATTCAGTATACTATGAATTTTAAGTTAGATAACTTGGATTCAACTCTTGCTTCTAATGCTTACTACCTATGGGGCCTTGGACAAATCCTTCTCTCTTTCCTCAGTTTATTTATAGGTAATTGAAAGTTAGATTGAGTAGAGGGCCTTTTATGTCCCTTCTGGGAATATAATTTCTGATGTTATGACTCATGTTAGGTATGTGAGCATAGGTCAGTCAATCAACTTCCTCGTATCACAAGCCATTCTCTGACATTGTCTGTAAGTTGCAAGGAAGAGTTGTTGATTTTTATCAGTGAAGGGCTTGGGCATAGCTTCCCAGAATAAGGAAATGATAGGTCTTCAGCATTCTGCCCCAATCAGATCATCTCTATTGTATATGGTATCATGGTTTAAGATGAACATTATCAAGCAATCTAGAGAGGTGTCATCACATTTAAATAGAAATTGGGGTTACTAAACTATCCATAAAGATCTTTTGGGGTCACATACTGACTTAAGAAACTACATATGAACTTTATGTTCTGTTGTATATTTATTTATTTTGTTCAATATTTTCTAAATGCAATTTGAGTTCAGGAGTGTTGGAGGCAAGAATGAGCCACACCTCTGAATTGGAGAATGACCAGAAGATAGCATCTTATGTAATAAATGGCCTTGTGTTCATGGCATGTGAGACTCAAATGTATGAGGAAAGTTCATCATGGAGAAGGGGAAGCATGATAACTGTCTTCCAAGTATCCAAGTTCCAGAGGACAGAATGAGGAACAATGGTTAAGAATGAAAAGAAGCACATTTAGGCAAGGTTTTGGTAGAAACTTTTTTTAAATTAAGAATTGAACAAACATGAAATTGACCCTCTTAAGAATCATTAGGTTTTTATTGCCTTGGAGTTTTTCAAGTAGAGGTTGGATGATCATTTGTTATGTGAATAAGTCAAGTCAACAAGAATTTATTAAGCACCTATGATGGGTCATGGCAAAAGCTGAAAATACAAAGGGAGGCAAAAAAATACATGCTTTTCAAAAGCTCACCGTCCACAACCATTAACATACAAACAAGAGTTTTGCAGGATAAATTACAGATAATTTTGGAAAGCACTAGAATTAATGGTGATCAGGAAAGGCTGATGCTAAGATTTTAGCCAGCATCTGAAAGAAGCCAGGAAATCCAGAGGACAGAGACAAGGAAGGAAAGAATTCTACACATGAATGAACAGCCAAGGAAATTGCCTATGGTGGGGGATAGAATGTCTTGTTTGAGTAACAGCAGAGGCCAATGACACTGAATCACAGAGTACTTTGAGGGAAGTAAAAAAGACTGTACAGGTAGAAAGGGTTAGATTGTAAAGAGCTTCAAAAACCAGAGAATTTTATATTCAATTCTGGATGTGATAGGGAGCTACAAGAGTTTACTGAATGGCAATGTTCATATATGGAATGATATATTCATACACTTTAGGAACTGCAAATCGACAGCTGAGTGGAGGATGGTTTGGAGCTGGGAGAGACCTAAAGTAGGAAGACTAACTAGGTGACTATTGCTATTGTCAATTTGTGAGATGATGAGGACTAACTCTAAAATGGTGCTGTGTCAAAGGAGAGAAGGGGATATATGTATATACATATATATATATATATATATATATATGTGAAGTTAGAAAGGTAGGCTTGACAGGACTTATCAACAGATTGGACAGGGTGGGGGGTAGTAAGAGAGAATGAAGAGTGAAGGATATTTAGCTCTTAGCAATGGAGAGGTTTAGGGGGAAATATAAAGAGTTCATTTTGAAAATACTGAATTTAAGCGGTCTGTAGAACATATAATTTGAGATATCAAAGATATAAATGGAGGTCAGGAGAGACGTTAGGGCTGGATAAAGCTGAGAAGCAACTGCCTATATTGAAATGATAATTGAAACCATTAGAGCTGATGGGACCATCAAGAGAAAAGTCAAATAATACTGTTGTCAGTTTTTCTGTTGGATATAGTTTGAACTAAATAACTGCTAAATTCCCATCCAATTCTCAAATTTTGTGATTCTATGAGTTCCCACACCAACAAAATCACAGATTTACGCAATTAAAATTTTGTAATCTTATAACTGGAAGGGCTGTCAGGATCAGTATATTCCATCCCTCTCTTTTGGTCAACGAGAAAATTGGAGCCTGAGAAGTTAAATAATTGGCTTTCATTGTATAGGTAGAAGGTAGAGTTAGTAGTAGTACTCAAACTAGAATTCAGGCTTGATTCTTAGTCTGGGGTATTTTCATTTTGTTGTTCTTTAATCATGGCCAACTCATGACCCCATTTGGGGTTTTCTTGACAAAGATAGTAGAGTGGCTTGACATTTTCTTTTCTAGCTCATTTTACAGATGAGGAAACTGAGACAAACATGACTAAATGACCTGTCCAAGGTCACTCAGCTAGTAAGTGTCTGAGGCTGAATTTGATGACAATGAGCTTTCTTTATGCCAGGCCTGGCATTCTATCCATTGTACCACTTTAGCGACCCCCATTTTCATTAGGTCACAAATATTTCAGGAGGAATCATAATATTGGAGGATTCTGAGATAAATGTTAAATGATATGTCCACTTTAGGATTAGATATTGAGCAAAAACTTTATGATTAATACTTTAAAATATCGATCTTATAAAATATAATTACAAATTTTTATTATGATTGCATTTCTCCTTCCCACAGCAGGTAAATGAGTCAGATTTGCCATGTGATGTGAACCCAACAAGAGTAGCCAACATGGTGGCAGGTTTTAAATAGTTCAGGGACTTTTCAGCAACTAGAAACCATCCTTGTCATTTGCACTCTCTGCCAATTTTCCTGCTATAAGAAAGTGAAGCATTTTTTTTTCACTATATCTTTGTCTCTTTCTGTTTCTGTCATATACACACAGCCTCACATTAAAATATGTAAGAAATTAAGTTAGAAAAGGATCTGACTGTGTCCCAAATAAGCCTGGAGCCATTAAGTCTCCTTCTTGCCTTTTAACATTTAAATTTGAATAATCTAAATAAACAGAAAAACATACAGTGTTAAATGCTACATGTGAGGGTTTGGGCCTTATGAGTATATGTTTTCCTTTCTATTATAAACCTAAAGTTTATGTTTCATCAGTGTGGGGAACATTCAGTGTGAAAATGCCTTCTACCATTGCAGCTATTCTGCAATTTAATAATCTCTGAGATTTGTTTGGAGGTCCTAGGACATTGAGGTATCTTGCCTAGGAACACGAAGTTAGCATGTGTCAAAATCAAGATTCTAACTCAGGTCTTCCAGATTTCTTGACTAGGGTAGTTAGTAGTCACTTGGGCACAGAACCTCTATGAGATGTATTTATCGTCTCTAATTTAACAATACATGAAAGGAGTTTGCAGATAAATGCAGGGTTTGAAGAATCCCTTATGAAGTACTTGACATGTGCCAGGTACTATGCCAGGCACAGTAACAATTCTATGTTCTCAACATCTACAATTGAGGCAGAAGCTCTCGATGGCCTATTCAACCAGAAACTCTTGTAGGAAAGAGTCCAGCAGTGATGTGAATATCTGAAAGTTAGTATATTTAAATTCAGAGAGACCATGACATCAGAAGATCACCTATTAAGTGAAGAGGTTTTTTTCTTCAGTTATATTGAACTTCTACTTGAAATTATAGTCTCTTGAAGTATAGAGCATCAAAGTAATGAGACTGGTTTTCCATTCAGGGCTTATGGAAAGCTGAGTGACTGTTTTCTTCTCACACCTCCTAGCTGTTTAATGAGGGAGATGACAAAATTGTTCCCATCACAAATGTTGGATGGCATATTGTGAAATCAAATCAGGGAGACAAAGAAGCAATGTGTATAAATGTGTATGTAAGTGTGTGTGTGTGTGTGTGTGTGTGTGTGTGTGTGTGTGTGTGTGTGTGTGTGTGTGTGTTATGGGAGGTGGGAGTCCCAATTAAATTAATAGCTAAACTTAGCTGGCTCACAAAAAAATGAAACTAACATTTTCTAAGATGTCAATGATGAAGAAGTTCACTCAGGGGAAGTTTATGAAAGAGGTAAAGGCAAGAAGACAGGAACATTTGACAACATTTTCTGCTTCTTCGAAGCCATTCTCCCCCAAGTATCATCTTTGAAGTACCGAAAATGTTGTTCATATTCACAAGCTCTGTATTTTCTACTCAACCAAAACTTCTAACATCATGGAAAAATGAATCTGCTTAGCTCAAGAGGTCTTATAAAATTAATATTTTCTATATGGTTCTAGGAAATTTGTCAGAGATGACATACTACTTTTGTAAACCAAATAAGCAGACAGCTTCTCTGATGTATGGGCAGCAAATGCTTATCCTGCTCTTAAAAGAAACAAACCCTATCCACAACACATTTTAAATTTTATTCTGCATAATCAACATTTTCTCCATTAGCTTCTTAAGTTTAGAATATAAAACAATCAAGTCCTGATTTGTAGTATTTAAATTTTTTTCTGAGGGATAAATATACGAACATTTAATAATCAATTCTCCAATTCGGTTTAGCTCTAGCGTAACTCTATTTGTACCATAGTCACAACTAGGGAAATTTTGAGAAATTCTATGCAGAAAAGGATTCTTAATAAAGGGCAACTGTACCTTTAATTAAGGAAACAGTTTTAACTTTTAATAATTATAAATTGCATCATCTGTAAAATTAATGGGCTGGTCTTTTGTTGTTGTTCAGTCATGTCCGGCTCTGCATGGACCACAGCATACCACATACTTCTATCCTCTACTATTCTCTTGAAATTTGTCCAAGCTCATGCTCATTGTCTCCATGATGCTATCTAGCCACCTCATCCTCTGCTGTCCTCTTCTTTTGTCTTTAGTCTTTCCCAATACCAAGGGATTTTCCAATAAGTCTCATCTTCTCATTATGTGGCTGAAGTATTTAAACTTCAGCCTCAGTATTTGACTTTCCAGTGAATAGTCTGAGTTAATTTCTTTAAGCATGGATTGATTTGATCTTTTTTTGTTGTCCAAGGGACTCTCAAAAGTCTTCTTCAATACTGACAATTTGAAACTGTTAGCTTTCCTTAACAGACCTATTCTCAGTTGGGTTCTGTAGCTCTCAGAATACTTCATGAACTTACAGACCCAGATCACAAACTCTCAGCAATTATATAGTCCAACAGCCTTATTTTATAGATGACAAAACTAAAGGCCCAGAAATGATTAAACATTTACCTAAGATCATAAAAGCAGACAACAAATGGCAGAGAAGGTATAGTACAGTATAGAGTAAGATATAGAATATATGGTATGATATAGAATATAGACTATGCTATGGTAGAAATTTTATCATATATAGTATACCGTATTTTACAGCATATAGAATGGTATGGTATCATAGCAGTATATACTATAGTAGATTATATATTATCATTGTTCAGTTATTCAGCTGTATGCAACTCTTTTTGACCCCATAGACCATAGCATCCCAATACTGTCCCTGGATGTTGTTTTTTTTTTTTTTTTTGACAAAGATACTGGAATGATTTTTGTCATTTAATTCTCCAGTGAGAAGTATATAAATATAATGTATATATAATATTCATATAAAGTATAATATGTAGTATTATTTATGATGTTTAGTATAATATAGAATATAGCATATTATATAGTACATAGTACAATATATAGTTTATATAGCATAGTATATAGTACAGTATAGAGCATAATCTATAGTATAATAGTATATTATAGAGTATAGGATATAATATAGTGTAGTGTATAGTATAACATCTATACAGTATAAAATATAGTAAGTATATTATATAATGTAGAGTATAATAGTATAATATACAATATAGTATAGTACATACAAGAAAGTATACAGTATAAAATATTAATATCCTACTATTGAGTGTAGACTCTACTATATAGTGTGTAATACACTATCTATATAGTACATAGTACAGTAACATGAAGTTACAGCAATCAAAATTTACGTTCATTTGGGCAGAGAACCCACAGGAAGGGAAAGGAAGAGAAGAAAGACAGAGAGAAATAAAGAGAAAGAGTCAGAGAGAGAGAAAGGAAGGAAAGAAGGAAGAAAGAAATAAAAAAGAAACAAACAAACAAAAAGGAAGAAAGAAAGAAAAAAAAAACCTGTTGCTTGGTCCACAGAAGGGAAACTTTAAACTCATAAGTTGTTGTTTGTCCTCCATTCTTGAAAAATGATCCATATATCAAGGTATCTGGGGTTCATGGGCTAGATTTCTTTCTTCATGACCATGATTTAAACTCAATACTCTGCTTTCATTGAATGGCCAACAAAAGAAAAGGTTCCAGGAAAAGACCCACTTGGTCTTTTTGGGTCATTATTGCTTCAGAATTTAAACAGAAATTAGTCAGAAACCCTGAGGGCCTTCTCTTCCCAAAATATTTTTTTGACTAGGTTAAAAAAGATCATTCTTGGACTTATTTCTTACCTAACCTTACTCACTGAATGGGTGGTTGGTTGCCTCAGTCAAGTTGAAACCTGTTAAAAAACATTAGCTTATTATATAGGCCAATGTCTCCCACTCATCCAGAGCCATTTTTAGGTACCCTGATCAATATCTTGTCACTAGACCCAGATGACTCCAGAAAAGTAGACTGATGACTTTGTGCATCCCTCCCTTACAAAAACTAATTAACTTGCATGTCATGGCATCCCCTTCTTGATATTATGTCTTTTTCAAGAATGAAGGACAAACAACAATAACAGTACAATGACTAATATAGTGCAATATATAATATAGGATACCATACTATATTTTATAGTATATGGCATAATAGTATGGTATATATAGCATAGTACAATATATTGAGTAGAACATGGAATATAGTGTAATATAGTATATCATACAGGATACAGTAGAATACACTCTATTATATAATATCTAATATAGGAGTTATATTGTACATAGCACAGTTATTAGAATAGTATAGTACAGTATAGTATAGAATTATATATAGAATAAAACATGTTATATGGTATAGTATAATATCATATAATAACATGACCAGTGTAGGTCAATAAGTTTTTGTTTTCTTCTCCAGGAAATTGCCTTTTATAATCTTCTTACTATGGGCAAAACATGCCTTGTTCTACACCTTAACATCTGAGCTACGTATCATCTTTGATGATAGAAATCCTTCTGTATATGGTGGTTACCTCTATTTATGGACAATTTAAAAAATTCTCCTCCATAATGAATACATAAAAAGGACAATTAAAAGTTGACCTACTGGAAGAGCTTTATCTAAATAAGGCCCAAAGACATCATAATTGCCAGACTCCACCCACTAATGGTCTTATTTTTCATTCCTCATTATGCCTCTTTCAGATGAAACCACATAAAAATGGTCTTGTGTTTACAGGAAGTTGTGAAAATAGGTGAGCCTTTTACCTAACTTCAAAAATGTATTTGAAATTTCTTGTTCTTTGAAAAGAAATGTTCCTGTGTAAAAAGAAAGCCTAACAAATCAGGCAAACAAAGCTCACTGAAGAGACTTTCCCATTTCTGACAACTCAAAGGAGTTGCTTATCATGATGATGAGAGCTGACATTTTACCCTAAAAGCACTGGCCTAGAAATGATTAAGTCGAGAACTACAGGCATTGTAATATGTACCAATCTAATTATTATAATCCTTGATCATTTATGACAGGAGAGAGACTAAGGAAGAGTCCTTTTTTTTGTCCATTTTTAATGTACCCTTTCAAAGTCTTTCTGAGTTCTATAATACACGACTTAAAAATTACCTTCTGGCATATAATAGATTTTTTTTCTAACTCTAAGCTTTTTTAGAAGGAAGTTTGTAATACTTGTTGACCTAACTAAACTGTGACTGGGCCTACAAGCTAAAGAAATCAAAGAAAGAGGAAAAGTGTCTATATGTACAAAAATATTTTTGGGAAGGATTCTACTGAGAAATGGTTAGATAAATTATGTTATATGAATAGAACAAAATATTGTTGTTCTTGTTTGTCCTTTGTTCTCCAAGAGGACCATGGGAGATGATGCTGTGACATGCAAGTGAATTGGATTTAAGTGAGGAAGGGCTGTGCAAAGTCACCAGCTTCACTTTCCCCTTCAGAGCCTTCTGGGTCCAATGACAAGATACAGACTGGAGATGGCTTTGGATGAAATGGGAGACCCTGGCTTTTTTAAGCTAAGGTCTTCCACAGATCTCAGTTTGAGGCAATATCCAATTCAGTGATTAAGTCTAAGTAATAATTGCAGCAAAGAATCTCCTCTTTCACCTACTACAAAAATTTTACCTAGTCACTTCCCTCCAAAAAAACTAAATAAATAAATCTGGGAGGGGAAGACTCTCCGGGTTTCTAGCCAAAGCAGAAATGATTGCTATTTACCTTCAATCTGAATCAACCAGAACTGTGCCATAAGAATTAATGAAATGGAAAGTTTGGGAGGAAACAGAATTTATGAATGGAAACAGTGGGAAGTGAGCAGATGGAAGAGAACCATCTATACAATGATTAAAAAAACCACAGAAGAAACAACTTGAAAAGACTTTAAAACTTTGATTAGCTCAGTTGTGATACAAGTAACTCACCTCTTGCCACAATGAATTTAAAATGTAGAAAGAAATGTTCATTTCTAAATATGCCAAGTGGAATTTGTTTTTGCCAGATTATGCATATATGTATTGAGGGGGAGGGACTCATAGAAGTGGGAGAGGTAGTAAAATAGTTGAAAAAGAATTATGAGTAGCATTATCTCTAAAGATATCGTGAAAAATTACATAAAAAATAAGCTCAAATAATATTTTAATATGAAATAATGTACTGTATAATTATAATATATAAAATAATGTATTATGTTATAATGTATAATATAATATAAATATAAGTTAATATCAAATCGCCATATTGCATAAATTAATATTAAAACAAAGATTAAATATTGCAATACCACATATAATACAGGTATTAATGTTATACATAACTTATGTTATTCAAATTTATTGTTATTTTACATGAAAGACTGGTTTGTATCTTTAAAGAAAAACTTTTCCCCCTCATTAAAGTAAAGGAGCTTCTAAGTGAAAAGCAATTTCTATTTTGAACTTAGTTAGTAAATTGGGGTTGTCTAGAAGTGGTTAATAAGTAAACTATACTACTGTATTTAAATTACCATCCAATTTCAAGGAACATCTAGCAGCTAATAATCCCTTCAGAAAGAGGAAAGCTAGGAGCAAGATTTTTGTTTTGTTTTGCTTTTTATGTATTCCTTCTCTCTATTAGCATTTTCTTCCTCTGTCTAGTAAGTTTGTAACTACCAAAAAAACCCTCAAGTTGTACTAGTTTTAATCAATTCTCTATTATCCATGAATGTATTGTCTACATTGCAGTCTGTTACTGATCCTGATAATAGAATCACAAGATTTTTGATCTTCAAGGAATTTAAAAATCACCCAGCCACTGACAATGAAAAGTGAGATGATTTTGGACAAATAAATTTTTACTTATTTAGTCTCAGTTTCCTCTTCTGTAAAACAAAATTTGAAGGAAGATTATATTCTCCTGGAGAATTTAGCACCAAGGCTGGCTAGAAGAATATCTAGTGCTGTTGGGGTGTCTATCAGAGAGATATCAGAGAAACATGGCTCATGCCACCACTGAGTGACATTCCTAAAGAACAGGACTGACCATGTAACTCCAATGTTCAAAAACCTCCAATGCTTCTCCTTTTTATTTGGAGTTCTTAACCTGAGATTCAGAGCTGTCTGTCTGTCTATCTATCTTCCAGCCATCTATTTATCATCTATTTATCTGTCACTCATCTATCTAAGCTATCATCCATCCATTTATCCATCTTTCTTTCTCTGTTATCTATCCATCTTTCTCTCTGTCATCCATCCATCTATTTATCTGTCAGTTCGTTTGTCTGTCATCCATCCATACATCTATCTTTCCATCCATACATCTATCTTTCTTTCTTTCTTTCTTTCTATCTATCTATCTATCTATCTATCTATCTATCTATCTATCTATCACCTATCCATATGTCTACACATGTATATTTTTGTTTGTATATGTAAATGCATAACTAGATATACATAAATGTTTATATACAATATACGTTATAGCATATATACTATAAAACAGGGAATATGATATATAGTATGTTTAAATTATATGAGATATAATAATATTTAATATATTATATTCAACAAGGAATATAATAGACAACATGTTATATGTAATATATATATATATATATATATATATACATTTTAAAATAATTCACATTTCAACATAACTGTTTCCTTTGTAATTCTATGGTTTTTATTTTATGCATTTAGCAACAATTTCCTTATAAGGATCTATAGGCTTCACCAAATTGTCTAAAGAGTCCATCTCACTCACACACAAACAAACACACACACACACACACACACACACACACACACACACACACGAGTTAAGATCTCTGGTATAGGAAAAGATGGATTTAACTCTGAAATATAAAGTCCTTCATAATTTAGTTCTAGCTTTCCTTTTTAGGATTATTGCACATTAATCTCTTTCATAAACTATGGTGCTATTACTCTAAGTCCAGCTAAATTAAACTACTCAGTACATTGCACAGTCAGTTACAGGCCTGGCATGGACTCCTTCAAGTCTTCATCTTAGAATCCCCAGTTTCTATCATAATTCAACTCAAATGCTACCTTCTCTATGAAATCTAAGTCCATCACTGCCCAAACCCCATTTATTTTGTGTTTACTTATATAAAAAGTAAACACTGTTGTTACCCTTCCCTAATCCTCCCACAGAATTCAGGTTCTTTGAGGGCAGAAGGTATTTATTTTTCCCTTTTAAAACACTTTTATGTCTCCTGTGTCTAGCATAGTGCTTGACAAGTAATAAATGCATAATTAACATTTGATGACTGACTTTTTGTTGAGTCAGAGAGTTCTACAAGAACCATGGTTTTGATATTTTGAGTGACAGAATGTCAGGTACCTATTAGATAAGGGCTATAGATTTCTAGGACTGTCTTAATTGGCCAGAATCATAAATTATCTTCTTTAAGCCTAGGCCAGGTGCCCTATCCACTGCATCACCTAGCAGTCCAGGAGCATTTTGTCAGAGAATAATTTTGCTTAGGGCTCAGGAATTTAATATTTCCAGAATTTCCCATTTTTTCCTTTTTATGAAGAGTAACAGGGACAGGGTGAAAGGTTGATGGTCACATGAATCTCCCACAGAAACTCTCAGATTCAATTAATTCAGTAAGAATTTAAGTGCCTATTGTGAGCATTGGGGATGCAAAGACAATAACAATCTCTGCCAGAGAAGAACTTAGATGAGACTAGAGGGCATGGGTTTTACATTCTTAAAAAAAAAAAAAAAAGCACAACTTCCTGCTAGAAATAGAATACCTGATATAGTAAAATCACAGGCAAAAAACACAGGGGAAAAGGAGAGGAAGCAAAAGCTCTGCTCTCCCAGTGCTGAGCACATGGACTAAGTCCTGGAGTGTGGGTGTGGGGGAAGGGGAATGGGGTACAGCTTTGGACTCTCCATCAATAAGGAGGGAATAAATGGCTTGTGACTGTTAGTGCAACATCAGCAATCTAGGGTCCCTGTGGGCCTAGGATAGGTATGGCATCTAAGCAATCTGGCCAGATTTTCCATCTGAAATGATCAAGAAGGGCACATAGTTGAGGCACACTCAGACACAGAATATAAATATTCAAAACTAATCTGTGTTATTTTTCAGCAATATAGTTTTTCTAGTAGGAGAACATGGGCACAAAAAGAATAAGAAATTATTAGACCAAGAGGGCCAACCCAAATGCCAAGTGGGAATTCCAGGGTTTGGGGATCTTAATAAGAAGCAGTTATGGTTTGTTTAAGGACTGCTGGGTGTGGCTTGATTTTAGGCACATGACATTCTATCTTCTACTGTCATGTTTTTGCACAGGTGGCCCCCATCTCTGGAATGCATCTCCTTCTTTTGGAATTCACAATTTCCTTCAAGAACCAACTCTGGTGCCACCTCTCATATGTCTTTGCCTATCCTTGAATTTGCTAGTGCCCCTGTTCCTACCCTTTTGAAATAAGTCTTTGAAATAAGTTTTTTGAAATAAGTTTTGAAATAAGTTATTTTGCATATTTGAGTTAATTTTTTTTGGGGGGTGGATTCTATCCCTTATAGATCTGTACTAAAATCACCTTCACTTTGTTTCAGGTATGATCTTCCTTATTTCATATGAATACATTTGTATTCTTAATGAGAGGGAGAAGTGAAATCTTGACTGATTTGTCCAAGATCAATGAACTTGAATTTACTATGTATATTGCATACATTTTTGGATACAATCAGTATGGGAATTTGTTTTATTTGACCATGTGTATTTGCTACAAAGGCTTTGTTTTTCTTTTTCTTTTTCCAATGGTGATGGGGTGAGAAGGCAAGGAGGAATACAGAGTATGTAGCACAAGAAAAAAAAGGAGTCATTGAGGCATCTTTTACATATTTATAATATGTAATATAATCATATAACATAATATAATAAAATAATACAATATAATTATGTATATATACATACATATGTATATATATAAATACACATACACACACACATATATATGTGCATGTATATATTTTAAAAGATGCCTTCTGCCCAAGAAAAGAAAGAAAGGTATAAAGGCTGGACAAGCAGAATGATTTTGAAAGCTACAGGTTTATTTTGTGATTTACTATTTTTTTAAAAAAACAAGCTTTATAATAGAAACCTACAATTTCTCTTTTACTATTCTATTACATACATGAATGCAAATTCCCAATCTATTTCATGTTTTTCAAATTCAGAATAAAAATTAAAATAATTTTTAAAAAGTCTAAGGTGCACAGAAATCCTTCTATGTAATGTATAAAATACTTTTGTTATTACCACATTGTACTACTGTTTTTCTATTAAAACTAAACTAATTGCCCCCCAAAAGGCAACAGAAAAAGACATGTGGTGGGTATGAACATTTTGCAAAACATTTTCAAGGAAGAATCATTCAGGATAAGAAAAAGTGAGAAAAAAGATAGGCCAGTTATACAGCAAAGGTGATAGGTGAATACACTGGTGAAAAGTCTATGCAACCCACGAATATCCAAGCAATGTTAAGAGAGTTGAACAGGACCCTTGATATGTTAGATAGGACCCTCTTTGGAGGATTTATTAAAAGACATAGACCAGGCATGTATGGGCTTCAAATTATATCTTTGAAGGGAGTATCAATATTGATCATAGTTCCATTAAAGTTAGTTGCTTATTTTTAAATAAGTAGTTAGGCTTTCTTGTTATTATTTAATCATTTTCAGTCAAGTCTGACTCTTCATGATCCTATTTGTAGTTTTCTTGGCAAAGATCTGGAGTTGTTTGCCATTTTCTTCTCTATTTCATTTTCAGATGAAGAAATTGAGGCAAAGAGGGTAAAGTAACTTGTCCAGGGGTCACATAGTTAATAAATTGTGAGGCCAGATTGAATTCAGGAAAATGAGTCTTCCTGATTTTAGACCTAGGATTCTATCTACTGAACTACTTAGCTGCTCTAGTAACTAGACTAACGTCTCCTAATCATCATGGTTACTAAATCAGTTGCTATGACTGCCATTTGTATGATCACTATGGGATTTTCATTAGGCTTAAAAAAGCATTGATAATATTTATCATAAAAAGCCACAATGATATAAACTCTAGAATTATTTTTTGGCACAACTCAACAGGTCAAAGGAAGAATATTGTTCTATATTATGTGTACAAATCTTTTATAAATAATTACTTGCTCTCAGCACTATGCTTGGTGATACAAAGTCAATAATATGAGGAGCAAGATTCAAACTCGTCTTGACTTCAAGTCTGGTCCTATCCCTTACCCCAGGTATCTCTGATATAGCCTAAGAAACAATTTCCTGTTTTCTAGAAATGCCTAGCTGGACTCCAGAGAAGGAAAAAGTGCCTAAAACATAAATTTGTTAGTCATTAGAACTGAATTATGTTCTTATTATCACTATTTTCTTCTTTGTTGTACTAGTTAAATGGAACTAGTACTGTTAAATGGAAGAAGAGAATATTAGAAATAAATAGATTGTACCTATTATATGACTACTACTTACATTAAGCAAAAAAGGTTGGGCACAGATTGAAATGAAAGTTTCTTTCTCTGAATTTTTTGAAAAACAGCTATTTCTTCCAAAGAAAATGGCCAGTTTTAAAGGTTTATTATTCAATTTGCACAGCTACCTAGCCACTAACCCATGTATTTTACAACACACACATATATAGAAATCATATTGCCATTTGTCTTTAATGGAAATATTTCCAGAAGGAACTTTATATTTGGTTCTATTTCAATGTGCCCTGAGAGTGTATCTTTAAAAATTCATCACTCAATCCTCTCTTCCAGACTGAGGCTAAGTGTGAAATTTTTTCCGAATCTGAATCTTCCACAGAACAGCTCCAGCCAGTTACAAACTGCTCGACATTCCAATTTTTATAGTCAAAACATTTTTAAAAGGCAGTAGTTCAAGTTTTCCATATTCTGTTTGCCTCAGATGAAAGTGATATTTTTTTCCTGAAATTCATCACTGAATTTCAAATGCCAAGAGGTTAATATTTTAAACTGATCGGGCCAAAGGAGCTGACCCACACCATTCATTTTTCTTTTCTTATTTAGGATATGATCAGACTTTCACAAGCCAAGTAAAACGATTCCTTTAGAATACAATTAAATAATAAAAACACTTATGTGAATTCTTCAGCTTAATTCAAAAATATTAGTATAACTTGATCTCTTTAAAAAAACGAATAAAACTGCCTACTCAAAGAATCTGTCCAAAGTGATAAGCATGGAGAGATGTCTGCTGGCAATGGCTTGGGAGCCTCCCTGAGGGCCTCCAGTGTTTTATCTGGCTTGCAGTGATAACTTCCAGGTTTTTTTCTCCCTTGTTGAACATGTAAACTCCTCAGGTTTACCAACAGAACAGGGAGGAGAGGGGGAAATAAAACAGTAAAATAATCACATCCAAGAAAAGTCTGAGAAGACACATTCAAAACGTGCAAGACACGCTGTACTTGAAAATCTATTTCTGTGGGGTCAGGCTAAATACTCAGAAGGAGACTTGAAGGCTACAACTCAGAATCTTATTTCCATGCACAGTAGAGTTAGTGTCCTGGAGCTCTTGGAATTTTTCAATTGAAGGGTCACAGCAATTTACTTCAAAAACAGACCAAAGTTAGTAACTGAAATACCATCGATTATTCTTCAAATTCCATGCTGCAGTTCAGTCAATATGGAGTTTTTTCCTTTCTTAAAAAAAAAAATAAGGGGGATTTTTAAGTCTGGCAATGACTTTAAGGCCAGTCCTTGAACTTGTTAAATAAAATAAGTTATTTGCTAAAAAAAAAAATTATATCTTACTTGGAGTGGGGGCTCATTCGTTCTCTCAAGTGCCTAGTGACATATTAAATCAATTCAAAATTTATTTCCACTCATTGATCTGTAATTCAAAACAGATCTTTAAAAAATGAATGCTTTAGTCCTTGCTGTTTGCAAGACAAATGCTCTCTACTAACACATAAAAGTCAATAGTGTATAAAACATGACTTTCTTTTTGATGACTAGTTACAAATTAATACATGCTGTCAATTGTACTCTTAGTCATATTTAAAGGTAACATTTTAACAATACAATTAAGAACAATGAAATTATACTTCAGTTAAAGCAGGGTGACTTCCATCTCTTCAATTACTTCCACAATCCTACTAGCATCTCAGTAGTATGGATACAAAACCCCTGTCTTGGAATTGGTTTTTCATTTAAAATTTTTAGAAGATAATTATAAAATATACAGAAGGAAGAAAAAAACAAAAAGGACTTGGATGGAACTTTCCTTTACGAAACATATTTTGTACTTGATAAACAAAGCCACGTAGTAGTCTTCCTGTCAACAAAGCTCTTGGCAAGCAGTAAGCAATGACCTCTCACTCTAGAATGCCCTTATCTTTATAGCCACATGTCCATGATCTGCTACACTATGAAACTCACTATCTGTAAGATTGCTGCTGCCCATCCTGTCCGATTTCCATTTTCAAATGCATTGCTAAGCTTTATGTATCCTTACCATATCTGTTTGCCATCAAACTGCCATCCCCAACTGCTCTGCAATCTTTTCAACAGATTCTCTGTTTAAACATCCACCTGTGTTACAGAAGAACAGTCTGAACCTGCTTGAGCCATGGAGCAAATAATAACAGTAACTGTAACTCCAGACAGAAAAAAATAGGAGCTCCTTTTCCAGACTCCTGTGGGAATAGAGAGCATGTCTGCTGAAACTAGATCCAAGAGTCAGTGATATTGTAGACTCAAGTATTTCTTTCTATTCCACGTAATGGCTTTTCCTTTCTCAGTGTTTTACAGGACATGCCTATGCTGTGATTTAGAAAGTGAAGGAAATATTCTTTCTTTCTTTGGTGAGTTATAAAAACAAAAAAAATTTGCAAAGTAGAAATTCTTATGGAAAACTCCTAGAGTCAATCCCACATTGTTCACTTCTATAATTTTGCAATGGCAATTAGAGATGATATACACTAAAAGGAAAAAAAGTTATAAACTTTAGACACCTCGATTTCATACAAAGTTTGTTTTTGTTTTTAATGTTTTGAGTTTTCATTTCTTTAGGTATCAATTCTTCTTCTTTTCTTCTTCTTCTTCTTCTTCTTCTTCTTCTTCTTCTTCTTCTTCTTCTTCTTCTTCTTCTTCTTCTTCCTTTCTTCTTCTTCTTCTTCTTCCTTTCTTTTTCTTCTCCTTTTTAATGAGGCAATTGGGACTGAGTGACTCACTCAGGGTCACACAACTAGGAAGCATTAAGTGTCTGAAACTGGATTTAAACTCAGGTTCTCCTGACTACAGGGCTGGTGCTCTATCCACTGTGCTATCTAGTTGCCCCTAGGGATCAACTCTTAACCAGTGAATCCTAACATTTTTCCCTTCAAAGGTGACTTGGCTAAAGAGCACATCCTCTCAAGAATAGTTTGTTCCATCCTTTCTTGTTCAGAACTTGTCTATTTCTCAGCAAGAACATCTCTGTCATTAAATCACATAAGGTAAGTGCCCCTTTCCTTCTCATCCTGGAGTTCCCTGCTCTTTCTTCTAATCAGAGATGTTTCTGCCTATAAGCTAAAGAGATTCTAGGCAAAGATAGGCAACCCAATTCAATTCAAATGGCATGGGTGTAAAATGTACCACATTATAATCTCTAACAGAACACAGCTAATCTAAAACAGGGTTAAAAGTTACACCTAATATTTAAAAGAATGGTCATATACCTGTCATAAATGTTTAGATATGTTTTGTTCAGATTTCATCTACATAAGGGTCTTCTGGTATAGAAGTTCCCTTTATCAAAAGCAGACTTAAATGTTTAGTTTTAAAATGCTATGTGGGACTGTTAAAAAATGTAATTATGATGATGATGACATATAGAGCTTTGAGGTTTGGAAAATAGTTTAAATACAGAATACCATTTGATCCTTGCAACAACCTTGGGAGGTAAGTGTTATGCTATTTTTAAAAATGAGGAAACTGATGGGGGCAGCAAGGTGGCTCAGTGGATAGATCACTAGCCCTGAAGTCAAGAAGACCTATATTCAAATCTGGTCTCAGATGCTTAACACTTCCTAGCTGTGTGACTCTGGGCAAGTCATTTAACCTCAATTGCCTCAGCAAAAAACAAAACAAACAAACAAACAACAACAACAACAACAAAAACCAACCAAAACAAAACAAAAAAAGGAAACAACCTTTAAAAAATGAAATGGCTTGTTCAATCTAATAAATATCTTAGGGAGGATTTGATCTCAGGTCTTCTTGACTTTCACATAGTGTGTGACCAAGACAGGAATTAAATCCAGTTTTCCCTGAGTCCAAGATTGGCCTCCTATCCCACTGCCCCTTCCTGATAAATTTATGTCCTGTTTTTCTTGGGCCTTCAAACACTTACTGCAGAAATACTGCACTTGATTCCACAAGTGTCATGAGTCACCAGGTTGTTACTACAGGCATGGAAATGTTTCCTCTAAGTAAACACAGGTGTCATGTGGTTTGATCTCAAGCAGTATAAAAAGCAACACTTCTTTTTTTGGTAACCATGGTTTAAAGTTGAAAAAAAATGTTCTGGATCAATGGCAATTAGGGTGTTGGGAGAGGTTGGTAGTATTGAGGTGTGGTCAGGGTTTGCCCTCCATTAAGCCAGGAAAAATTCAGTCTCTGGCTCAGTCTAATGTGCCTAAATGAAGATGGGTTTGGTTCAAAATAGTAAGCCTGTGATTGTAAGTTAGGACATGTGAGCTTCTAGAGAAAAGGAGGGGTCCCCAACATCAATAAAACCATTCACTCAGTAGAAGGATTCAAAGAATTCTGGGAAACGGAGATTTTCTCTTGCTCTACTCCATTCACATGTCTACCAACTGAGTTCTAGTAAGCTCCCCATCTCTCCAATCTATCCCTTCACATAACTGGCAAGGTGATATTTCTAAAGCACAAGCCTGACTCTGTTATTCTTTCTAAAACAAACAAGCAACAACAATAAAAACCTTCTGAGGTACAGGAGGATCCTCTCTCTTCTAGCTTAAAACAGAAACTCATGTCCTCAATTTGACTTTAAGACCCTTCACAATCTAGCTTATAAGCCTCGAGCTTATTACACATTTCCCCTCTTCATGAACTCTCCATTCTAACCAAATTAGTCTACTTCTGTTTTTCCTAGAAGACATTCCATTTCCCTTGTCCATACCTTTTGCACAGTCCATTCCGAATGTCTGGAACACGCTCTCCCCAGTACCTCTGTCTAGGACTCTTGGCTTCCTTCCAAGGCCAGCTTCAATACCCCACCCCACACATAAAGCTTTTCCTGATCCCTCCAGCGGCGACTGCCAAGTTTACTTTGTATTTACTATGTATATGTATTGAATTTATTTATATATGAACATGCGGTTTCTTCACGGCAGGGCCTTTTTCAGTTTTTTCTTTGTATCTCCAGTACTTGGCTGTACTACTTGCTTAATAAATAATTTCCTGGCTGATTGATTCCTAAAATTTGGCAGAGAAAGGCCAGTATGTATCTCTTAGGGTAGAGTGTTAGGAACACCTGGATTGGAATATTGCCTTTGATGCTTGCTAATTGTGTGACTACAGGAAATTCAACTCTTTAGAGGGCTTGAGTATTCTCATCTGCAAAATGGGGATATTAACAGTCCTAATCTGGATCTCAGAATTGTGGTGAAAGTCAAGTTACACAGGTAAATATGTATTGATAGAAAATATACATAAATATAATATATTATATGATTGTATATTATCTACAACACATGGGTATGTGTATGTGTGTGTTTGTATATCTATATATATATATAGATATAGACATAGATATATATACACATATGTACAGTTATTGCATTTTTAGGGATAGAAGTAAGGATTATTTCCATAAGTGCCATTTCCTTGATGAATATATTTCTAGATAGTTTTGCACAGGGAATTTTCTCTTGCATTTCCCCAAATATGTATTATATGTAATATTTATGCAAATATGTATTATGTATAATACTTTTAAAACTTTAAAGCACTATATATGGTACTAATTGTTATTACCATTATCTTTTTTCATCTGGCAAAGCAGTAATATTTAGGGACAGATAACTCACTAACATCCTATAATTTTCTATTGAAACTAGATTTTTAAAAAAATGCTAATTCATCCAATTTAAACTAGACAGTTACAAGTAGGAAAAGCAGTGAATAGAGAAATCAATGAATAGAGAGCTTTAGTCTTAGAAAAAGCAATCCCTGGCTGCAAGTCCAGTTTCTGATACTTCCTGGTCCTGTATCTTTGGTCATTTAACTTCTCAATTCCCAGGCATTCCCTCCCCTCTTCCCCTGCTTTTCCCCCCCTCCTGCAAATTATAAATCATCGTAAATCTATACTGACAGAGGGAATTTCTTCTATGGGAGTTCCCTAAGCCAAGGAAGCCATAAGCTCGGGTCCCTCTTCCCCACAAGTGATAGCATACAATAATATTTTGATATTACTCTAAAGTGAATTTAGAGGAGTTGAGAGTACTTTCCTAGAATTTATTCTACTCTCCTTACAATAGAGCTAGGTATGAGAACATTCTCTTTATTTCACTAAAAAAGTGAGAAACAGAAAAGATAAATTACTTGATTATGGCCAGATGTGAATTTATCAATGGAAAAAAATCTTGCTTCTTGGGTCAACCAGGACAGGCTAATGACATGTAGTTCTGCATCCAGTCTTCATTTCTATTCTCCTTTCTTTCCCGCCCCGCCCCCCAACCTACCCTACCTCTGATCAAAATAAGGATCTTACTCCTTTATGATTCCTTATAGGATATTCATGTGATGTGACAGAAGACATTTATTCATAAAGCATTTAAGCCAAACTAATCATAAAAGATTTTCCCCTTATCAAGAAATGACACATTTGAATGTGTTGGAGTAAAAAACTGCAAAGAAAATCCATACTCGTTCCTGTTCATTAAATTACATTTTCCTCATTGTTATGTATAACAAACTCTTATGATGCTATTAGAGGAAAGATAACATAGGTAATAGACAGAGGTTTTTAAATATCCATTTAAAAGAAAACAAACAAAAAAAAAAGCAAAGCAAAGAAGCTATGCATTTAGGGAAATTGTCTTCCTTTTACAGATAGATGTAAATAAATACACATTTTATGCCTTCATTCAAGCAGAGCTGAATGATCAAACAATCAAGTTTGCAAGAGGATCCCTATCCCCCAATCTTCCTAGCTATTGGATTTGGGCTCAGGGATGAAGATTGTTTCCATTCTAAAAATTGTCATTTCCTCTTTAGGTATATTTCTAAGAAGTGCTGCACGGGAAATGTTTTTCTTGTATTTTCTCAAATTGTCAGACAATTCTTAATTGGCTAGAAATTCTTCCAGATGTGTAGGTGTCCTTTCTCCTCCCACTCTCAAAGTCCCAGTACCAAAGTTCTGGGTGAAGTTTTAATTACTCATTTAGGGAGGATATGACACCTTCCAACTTAATACAGTCAACTCTCTTTAGAGTAAATGTAGAATTAAGGCTCAGTGTGCTTGTAAGATCTCTTAGCAACTAGAGTAGAATCAGCCAACAATGAATGATTCACTGATTTAGCTGGGGTTTGCAGATATGTCTGCCAAAACGCCTGAGCAAATTCACATTGCTAGACGCTATGGTAAAATGTGACCTCTTTTAAAAGTCTCTCAGAAAAGACAAGAAATCTGGAGCTTTCTAACAGTTCTGTGGTGTCTGAAAGGTAACAACCCCTGGACTATAAAAGCATGACTTTATGAGACCAGCACACTTTCTGTGACGTTCATTTTCATTTAATTAGAATTGGTGTAATTCTATTTGAATGTGGCTAGAAAGTAGGGATTTCCAAAAGGACATCATGATGTTTTCAGAGGCTTAAAATCATGGCTATTTATTAGAATCCCTGGCAGTGCCAGTATCTAGAGAAGGTCTTTCCTGATTTCTCTTCTCATGACCCTCAAATCCCTAGTTATTATAGGTCCCTCTCTTCCTAAGTTGCTTTGTATAATAAAGTACACACACTATATTTACTTACTTGTGATATTTAAATTCTCTGAGTAGAAGGTAAACCCCATGAAGGAAGAGACTATGTCATCTTTGTGTTTGCATCTCAAGAAGTAGCCCAGTACTCTGCATATAGAAAGTATTTTAAAATGATTGATAAATTGATTGAGACTTTTTGAATTTTCAGTTTGAGAGAAAAAAATAATTATCTTTTTTTGGGTGGAATATGGATCTAAGGACAAAGTAAGAATATTTTTTTTGGGAAAAGAGTTATGGTAGTGGAAGGGCTGGACTAATAATTTCAATAGGTAGGGAACTCCTAGTGAAAGACTGTTGATAGTCACTTTCTTTACAACTTAGTCTTAGAGATTTATTCTACATCAGTAGGTCAAGTGACTTGTTCTGGTCTTCCTAATTTTGAGACTGGTTCCATCCTCTGGTCTGTATCTTCTATCTTCATAGGAGCTGTTATAGCTTATGTTCCATTGGTATAATATTTGAGAACCTAGGTATCAATTTCATACATTAGATAAGACTTTAGTAAAGGCAGAAAAATACAAAAATAGGGACTGCATCTGGGATTTCAGTGGTAATAGAGCAAAGCTTCTTAAACTGTAGTTCATGATCCCATATGGGGTCATGTAACTGAATGTGGGGACCACAAAATTATGATTTATCATCATTAAATGTTTTATATGTTTATAAAAGTGATAAAGATTTCTTAGGCAAAAAGGAGTCATGAGTAGGAAAATTTAAGAAGCCTGGCATAGAGAACTCCCATAAACTCCCTCCACCAATGCATGATGTCCAGTCTGAGAGTAGTCCAGGATCAGAAAAACAGGCTATATTAGAGGCAATCCTTGGACTCATTTTAGATCTTCTTGGTTTTGAATCCATCTTTCTATTCATGCACCCTTTTGTTTCTCTAATGAAAAATGACATTCCTAAAAAAAATTGCTTACTTAATTAATGTGTACTGGGCAGGAAGGTGGCACAGTAAATAGAGTGCTAGGTATGAGGTCAAGAAGATCTCAGTATAAATCCAGTCTCAGATACTGACTAGCTGTGCAAGCTTGAGTAAATCACTTAACCCTATATGCCTCTGTTTCCTCTTCTATAAAAGGGGCCAAAGAAGGAAATGGCAAACCATTCCAGGAACTTTGCCAAGAAAATCCCAAATGGGGCCATGAAGAGTTATATACAATTGAACAATGACTGAACAACAATCCACCACTGACACATACTGCTTGTGTTATGCTGGACAAGTCCATTTAGCTTCTCTGTCGTGTGGGCCAGAGGTGTCAAACTCAGTGCAGCTGAACCAGATGAAAAAGAGAAAGGTTTAATAAAATAAATAAAATAAAACACAATGTGGTTTCCTAAATCAATATACTGCCATCAAAGGAGTTGTTTCTATTTGAATTTAACACCAATGGACCAGACAGCTCTACTAGACTAAAAATTGACACCATACACTAATAGATAGAGTTCCCTAATTTGGAAGTTCCCTAGATAAGTGAAATCACAAGTTTAGGTTCTATATACTACATATATTTTGTTGTCTTTGCTGTTGTCCAATCATTTCAATTGTGTCCCACTCTCAATTTGGAGTTTTCTTGGCAGAGATATTGGAATAGTTTGCCATTTCTTTCTTTAATCCAATTTACATATGAGACAAATGAGGCAAACAGGGTTAAGTGATTTGCCCAGGGTCACACATATTTTTAACCTTTACTAAAACCTTTTTCTGATGTGTACCATTTGGTTATAGATTCTAAAAAGTTATGCCAATAAGAACACAAGCACTTCTTTATTTTTCCATCCAAACTGCTGTCTACAAAGTTACCAATGATATAATTCCCAAATCCAATGGTCTCTTTTCCTTTCATACTGCTTTTTTTCCCCAATAACTTCCATATATTTAATTATCTCTATGCTATGATTTTTAGTTATAACTATCATTCTCTTACCTCTTTTTCTGACCTCCAATCTTGCATCTCTGATTGCCTTTTAGACATTTTGAACTAGATATCCAATAGACATCTTAAACTCTCTATGTTCAAAATAGAATTCATTATCTTTCCTCTATATATTCTCTCCTTCCAAACTTCCTTATTACTGTCATGGGTACCATCAAACCAAGCATACAATCTAGGTATCATTTTTGACTCTTCCCTCACATCCAGTTTGTAACCTATACCTATCAAATTCACCTTTGCACCATCTCTCAAATGCATCTCTGTCTCTCCTCTGATATTGCTACCACTCTATTGCAGACCCATATCATCTTATACTTGGACTATTGCAATAGCATGCTGGTGAGTCTGCCTATTATAAGTCTCTTCATACTCCGATTCATTCTGCCAATAAAATGATTCTTCTCAAATACAGATCCAACCATGTAATCTCTTAGCCCCCACTCAATAGACTCTAGGAGCTTCCTATCACTTCCTGGATCAAGTATAAAATCCTTTGTTATGAGTTCTTTATGTAGTATTTGGAACCCTTCAGAACTTAACCCCGTACCTTTCTAGGCTTCTAACACCAAGGATGCTGGTCTTTTACTGTTCCACAAACAAGACATTCCATTTAAGCTTTGGGCTTTGTTTCTGACTGTCTTCTGTGCTTGAAATGTCCTCCTTCCTCATCTCTTATTGACTTCCCTAATTTCCATCAAGTCCCAGCTAAAATTCCATCTTCCCAATCTTTCCCAATACTTCTTAATTTCAGCATTTTCCCTCTGTTAATTATTTCCTATTTATCCTAAATGTAGCTTGTTCATACATATTTGTTTACTTGTTTTTTCCATCAGATTGAAAGTTTCTTGAGGACAGGAAGTATCTTTTGCCTTTTTATATCTATAGTCTTAGCACAATGCCTGATATATAGCAGGCACTTAATAAATGCTTATTAATTGATTTAATATAAAGCCTTTTTTCACATATATCATAACCACTCAACCTCTTTGTGCCATTTATTTTTTAATTTGTTAACTGAGGAGGTTGGATCTAATGACTTCTATGTTCTAATAGCTTCCTTGCAGCTGAACTTATCACAGATAGAGAAAACTTCTCTTAAATGCTTATTATGTGTCAGGTTTATGAATTTGTGCAAGTAAGATGGTTCCCATCTTCAAGAAGTTGAATGTCTCATGAAAAGTCACACGTGACTCACCATATCTACCTTCTAATAACACAGAACAGGGAGCAAATAAGAGATAGGCATGGGATGGGAAGTGAAAAGAATGGCCAGAATATAGGTAGTATGTTTTGGAAATGGAGGCTGTAAAATTCAATAGCCTAATTGTAGGAGTTGTTTTAGAAGGTGTAGCTCATGCACGATAATTCTGAGATATATTTGAAACAAAAAGCAAGTTGTACAAAGTAGATTTTCAGTTTCATGTACAATTATTTTTTATTGCCTTATTTTATAGAAACGCTTATTTTATTCCATAAATTAAAACAAAATATAAATTAATTTAAAAATAAAATTTGTATTTGTATAAATACATAGTATTTCATAATTTAAGTCATATCATTATTTGATCCTCACAAAGTAAATAGCTAGGTATAATTATTCTTATTTTGCAGATGAGGAAACTGAATCACTGAGAAGTTAACTGACTTGCACAAGTTTAGAAAGCTAGCAGGTGACAGTTAGGTTTCAAATTTAATTCTCCTGGTTCTTAGTTTAACAGTCTAGTCTTGTCTCTAAAACGATAAGCATGTGAAGGAGATGTCTGCCATTCTCAGTTATTGTATAATGAGGGCATGGAAATGATAGCATAGGCAGAGTTGAAAGTGTCCTCTCACTTGGTCTTTTATAACCACAGAAAACCTTAAAAGGAAAAGAAATGGATATAAAAGTAGACTATGCTTAGTTAAAAAATGTACAAAGTTAATGTTCTTGCAGATGCAAAGAGAAGACTGAGATGTGATAAAATCTGACATATGTTCTCTTCCCAAGGATGCCTTAAGAATTAAAACCAGTAAAATACATATGCAAATTTCTTCTGGAGAAATAAAAGCTATATATCTATATATGCATATATAAAATACATGTTTTCGTTTGGTTTTTGTCCTTTGTTTTTGAAGAGGACCAATGACATCATGGGATGTTGTCTAAACTTGTGTGTGAAAATATATGTAAATATTATCTAAAGAAAGAAGCTGTATATATTTATAAAATATACAGGCATTCTGGAATATAAAATAGTAAAATACAAAAATAATTCTCTTGGCAATATGGTAGCAAAAAGTTATTACAATAAAAATAATCCGGATTTTAGAAGTTTTTTACATTATATTGTAGATTTTAAAGTAGCTTCAAAATTCAGCATTTGGAAAGCATCTCTAATAGAACTCATAAATGACTTTTGACATCTCTAATCATGAATCAAAAATAATAATCACTTACAGTTATAGAATGTCTTAAGGTTAAGAATGACTTAAGATTTAAAGTAATTTCTGGATATTAATATAACCAGGTAATAGAGTGCCAGAGGTTTAGTGTTGGTATAGAGTTACTTGTGTGACTCTTAGTCATGTCTTAGCTTATAGGCCTCAGTCTCCCATCCCTGTAAAATGGGGAGATTGGCCTAGGTGGTCTCAAAGATTTCTTTAAGTTTAAAATCTCTGATCTTATGGAATTTTGAAAGGTTGTCATTTGTCCCAAGAAATAGAGGTTCAGACATCCAGTTTGGAACAGTGGATAGCATTAAATGAGAAATCAGAATGATGAAGTCAAGTCAACAAATATTTATTAAGCACCTAATATGTACCACGTACTGTGCTAAATGCTGATGATTCAATAAAAGGCAAAAATAAACCCTTGCCAGAGAGGAAAATACAAATACATTACAATACAATAATACAAATAATTACAAAAAATAAAATATAAAAAAAGATAAACTAGAGGTAATCTCAGAAGGGAGGAGCTGAAATAGGTTCAAAATCGTCCTCTGCTATTTAATATTTGTGGGACCTAAGACAAGTCACTTAACCTCTCTGGGAGTTTCATTTTTCTCATCAGCATAAAATGGGACTAACACCTTTAGTGAATATTTCATAGGGGTTGTTTTAAGGCACAAATGAGATAATTTATATAAGACCTTTTGCAAGCTTTAAAACATGATATCAATACTAATTACTGCCTCTGGTCTTTGTCCTGGAACGCCATTCATTTTTCCCCTAGAACATATTGCCCCTAAACTGTGTAGAATCTTATACAATTAAGGAAATTTAGTCTATATTACTCAGTAGCTGGTGTGAATCCTTGTGTGATATCTAGGAAGCCAAAAAAATCAACTTACTGCTTTGCCTTATAAGGATATTAGATCATCGCCCATGAACCTGAGGTTTCCCATATGTTTTCTGCAGCTGCTGATACACTTTGGAGCCAAAGTTGAGCTTTGGCAGTTTGGATTCCTGTGTGTTGTGATAATCAGCTGGGGTTTGGAAAATCCTTCAAAAATCTAATGTTCTGGCAATTTAACAAGGCTTCTGAAAAAAACCCCAACAATTTAACATCTGGAACAAAATATTCATAGTAGGCCAAGACCAACATTGCAAAGAACTTTTCTTTCAGTCAAGGGAGAAGTATGGTACTTCCTTGTCTGTCATCAACTAGATTGGTCCAGTTTAAAAGTTCTGGAGCCATTTATGATAAATAAAAGATATAGAGGACAAAACTTAGAGCAAACTGAACACATGGTCTGAGTATTTGTCATGGCTTAAAATTGTAATTATCAATGATTCGAACCAAGGCAGAGATGGCATGCTAATCAATTCTGCAGATGACCCAAAGCATAGAGGGGTAAGCTAATATACTCCACGACTGAGTCGGCATCTAAAATGATCTTAACAGGCTAGAATTCTGGCCTAAATCTAATTAGATGAAATTTAACAGAGATAAATAGAAAGTCTTACATTTGGGACTTTAAAAATTCACTGTCCCAGCTACAAGTTGGAGGGGTTTAAGTAGGAACTGGGCTTTCTATGGCAAAGGGGGAGTCAATGGTGAGGGCCAAATTGAGCAGACTTGCTAATGGTATCATCTGAAAAAAACCTGGGGGTCTGAGTAAATTGTAAATTTAATATAAATCAGCAATGGGATATAGTGGCCAAAGAAGTTAATGCAATTTTTGGCTGTAATAAATTGATAGTCAGGCAATGCTTTGTACTGGCCAAACCACATCTGGAAAGTTGTGTTCAATTCTGAGAAGCACATTTTAGAGAGACTACTGATAAGCTGGAAAAAGGGCCTTTAAATCATGCCCTTTAAGGAACTGGAAATGTTTAGTCCAGAAAAGAGAAGACTCAAGATGGACCATGGGAGAGCTGCCTATTAGTCCTTGAAGGACTGCCATGTAGAAAAAAGAAAAAGACTTATTTTTTTCAGCCCTACAAAGCAGAACCAAGGGAAACAGTGGAAGTTATAGAGTAGCAAAGTTATAATATTTGATAGAAGAAATTTCTGTTAGAACTGTTCAAAGATTGAATGGGTTGCCTTGGGATGCAGTGAGTTCCCCTTTAAATGGAGATTTTCAAAGTAAGGGGCCTTTAGCTTTGAACTTTGTGAAAAGGATTTTTGACCAGATAAGAGATTAAATTGGAAAGCTCTGAAATTTCTTCCAACTTTGTGATTTTGTCTATGCAAAAGCATTTGTACAATCTTTCATTATCCTATTCTCTTCTACACATTAAAATCTATAGAGAAAGTTCACCAATCAAACCCAAGAATACCTCATTTAACCTTTCTGGAAGATACCAGGACGTACCATTGAATATGGAACGAATTTACAGAACTTTTATTTTTTTTAACCTTCTTTCACCTAAAGAGATGGAAGAGACAATGATTTAACAGATGCTCATCGAAAGTCTCTAAGGATTCAACTTCAAAGCTTGGCTTAGATCAAAGGCAAAATGAATTTATTATTTTATTTCTATTTAAGATTTACAAAGATGTCGCAGTCAGCTGAAAACAGTAAAAAGCAGAAGTTAAGAATTAATAAAAGTCTACTCTTTTAATCAAACAGTTTATATTTTAAGGTACATGTGACATGTTTTCTTTCTTTCAGAAGATAAGTGGGTAATTGGTTTGTCTTTCCTTTTTGTAGTAGTTTCTTCAATAGTTGTATTCTTCTTCTTTAACAACTAAGTCCAATTAATGCATACGATGGAAAGTAACAAATATTTATTGTCTGCTATGTGTAAGACACAATTATGGATACAAAGAAGAGTGAGGCACAATCTAAGTTTTTAAAGAGTTTATCATCTAGTAGATGAAGTAGAATGTATTCAAATAATTGTAGTACAGTGTAGAATGTGACAGATATCCTAAGAGAAGAACATATAATTTTGTATATTCAGAAGAGGGACAAATCATATAGCAGAAAGAATTAAGAGATACAGACAGAAATCCTGAGATGCTTTGTTTTTTTTCCCCATTGGTAAGTGGGAATAATATATATATTAACTATATCCATGACTTTGTAAAGGAATTTTGCTTTTTAAGCCTTAAGACAATGTACAATATAAATATGTTGTTATTTACTTAGAGGGGAAAAGGGAAAGCTTCATAGAGAAAATGGCTTTTGAAAGGAGACATTAAATACAAGGAGGATTACAAAAGTCAGAAATGGGGGAAAGAATTCCAAGAGAAGGGAGCAGCAGAAGAAAGTGGAATCGCAAGGGTCATGTTTGACAGACAGTGAATAATCCAGCTTAACTGGAGGAGAGAATATATGTAGAGAACAGAAGAGAAGATGAAAATGTAATTTGGGTCAGAGAGGGCCCAGGATAACAATCTGAGGAGTATAACCCATAAGAAGATGAAACAGTAAAGGTTCGGTAGAAATAGTTCAAGGCAGAAATTCAGATTCTACAATCTGAATATCAGGGAAATGAGAGAAGATAAAGGAAGAAGTAGAGATATAATGATAAATGATAGATAAAAAGTGGCAGAAGATAAAGGAAGAAGTAGCATAATTGGCAGCTATAGAATGCAAGGACAGAGTGGTCTTCTTGTTTCCAATTGACCACATATATAGCGCAGCACTGAAGGGGCTTGGAGCTTTGAGATAATGACATGATCCCTTTTTTGGCTGATGAGCAGGAAGAGCGTAGGGGTCCACTCAATGGACCTTTAAAAATGGAATGGCTCTGTTCCTAGCCTTTTTTTTCTTTGACCATCCAGGTAGGATTAAGTGGTTCTACTAAAAACAAAACAAAAGGAAAAAAAAAACCCAAAAAAGCTAATAAGTGAGCAACAACAAAGATTTCTATAGTAGTTTAAGTTTTGTGAAACACTTTGTAAACAGTAAATCTTCACACCAACCTTGGGGATTAGGTACCATTTTTGTAAATGAAGAAACCAAAGCAGATATTGTAACTTCCGCATGATTCCAAAACTACTAAGTGCCTGAATCTGGTTCAATTCATATAACTTTTTTCCTGATTCCATGTCTGGAATATTCTCCACTGTACCACCTAACTCTCAGGAGAACCAGGTACATATTATAGCTACAGTGCCCACTAGATTTATGATCCTCATCATATTAATTAACCTCTGAGAGTTTCAGTTTTCTTATCTTTAAAATAAAAACAATATTAATTGTACTGTTTTGAAAAGGATTATGTAGTTCTAGAATTTCATATGAAAATTTGGAAGAATGGCATCTTTTTCTTTTTTGAAACCCTGGCAGCCATTCAGCCATCAGTATATGACAGCTAATCCATAAGTTGCCTAAGTAATTCTGATCCTACATTTTGGGTTCCTTCTTCTGATTGTCTTATTTCTCTATCAAAAGTGAATGAGTATCATTTCCAAGATGATTGTTTCTAAGATTGGAGACCATCTTCATAAAGTCCAAAAGGTTCAGAGAGCCTGGGTACTTTGGTCAGAGCTGACTGGTGGCAAGGGAAGTAGTCCTTGCCAACTACTCTTTGTACTTCTATTAGCAGAAAGATGAACCCACCTCCTAAACCACGAAAGGGATATTTTAGAGCCAAAGACAAATATGGAATACTTATTTGGGACCTCCCTCCCATAAATGCTTCATATTCCAGTATTTATGATTCAACTTCGTAATATATTCTATAGGAAAACTGTGCAAAGAATATACAGGAAGATTGAATCATAAACACTGGAACATGAAGTTCCAGTGACTTATTACTTAAGTCTTGTCAATGAGTTAATATTGATAAGTTACTTATTGCTTAAGAATCCCCCCCCAACTATCCATGGCATTTATCTGTATTTTATCTGTATTTTAGATTTTGGCACTTTGTGTGTGTGTGTGTGCGCGCGCGCGCGCTTAAGTTTCATTATAGCTTATAAAAGTAATAAAATGATTGCATGCATCCACCTCCAAGGGTATTTAAAAAGTTCCTTTCCCTCACCCACAACCCCTGCATACTACAAAAAAGGAGAATTCTTTCCAGTTCATAGGAAAAGACTTGTTGTGAAGATTCTTGTTCAAGTCCATGGTTTGCTTGTACTGAGTCTGGCATTTTCTGGTTTTTGTTTTTTCCCAAACAGATTTTGTGCCCAAACAGGCACATTCCAAGGTTCATGGCTTTGGGAAGGTGACAATTTTCCTTTCTCTCACACCCAATCAGGAGGAGAGAAGCATCAACTTGATTTATATTGGATAGGAAGAATGGGTGGGAGTGAAGGATCTTATATTATTTTAATAGTTTTATATATGTAAGTCATTTCACTAACATTTTTAAAAAATTAATAAGTGAATTTACTTAAATAAAGAGAAAGTAAGGACACGTTTCAAGATATTTTCAAGAGGAATCAAACTATTATTTTTAGATAATCCTAATAATAATTTTAGATAAATCTTGAGCATCAAAGTACAATACAAAGTATTTTCTAAAGAAAATGGAATATATATTTTTAAAAATTGTATATTTGAATTTATTTTTAAAGCATTTCAAAGACATTTTATTTTCCCTATATGCATATATATGTATATGTATATATATGTATGTGTATATGTATATGTATGTATATGTGTATGTATATGTATATATATGTGTGTGTGTATATATATATATATATATATATATATAAGTTTAACATTAAATTCTTAAAACTTTGAGTTCCAAATTTTCTCTCTCCTAACCGTTACCTCATTGAGAAAGCAAGCAATTTGGTGTAGGTCATACATTTGCAGTCATGCAAACCATACTTCCATATTAGTCATATTGATTTCACTAACAATTTTGTAAGTTTCTTGAGGGCAGGGATATGTATAAATAACTTTTTGTGTACTTTACAATATCTAACACAGTGACATACACCAATAAATCCCTCAGTATGTTCTTGTGAAATCCAATTGAAATGTTTTTACTCTCCTTTTCAAATGGGGATATGGAATATAAAAATGGATTAAAAACCTCTATATTTCCAGTGAAAGGATTAAGAATCATTACCCTACCTCGTTAAGAAAGACTCAGAAATAATTTAATTCAATATCTATTATTGATAAGTTCTGAAAATTATCTAGGAAAGAGTTCCCTGTTTGTCAAGAATTGTTGGGAAAACTAGAAAACAGTTTAGTAGAAATTAGGTTTAGGCCAGTATCATATAACATATTCCACAATAAACTCAAAGTCAACACATTGATGAGGTCAGGTAGCAATTCCTAGTTTGAAATAAATATGTGACAAATTCACAATGGACATCTCTTTCTTAAAAGGTAGGTTTATTTAGGAGAAGAGATTTCAGACAAAATGAAGAGCTAAAAGGCACCAGGAGTGGTAAATATGAAATAGATTTGGGAGAGCAATTGGGTTACCAAGGAAAGGAGCTTGAAAAAAGCCATTAAATGAATATGTCATGAGGCCTGAGTATGTACCATTGACTGGCAAGTTAAATCCATAGAGGAGTGTAGCAGACTAACCAGACAGAGTTCACTATAGTGAGGAGAAAGACACCATTAAAGGGAAGACACCATGAGGGGAAGAGAATACTGTAATGGGCCAGAATTCTGGAGAAAGGTGTTAACTCAGTGGAATTGATAAGATAATGGTTATCTAGTTTAGCATGTTGATTAATAGTTATCTAGTTCAGTATGATTGAATTAATCTTGTAACAAATAATAGTTCCCTAATGATATAATGATTGACTTATACTCAGTATGATGAATGGATTTAATTTTAATAGAGTATTTAAGAAGTCAGAGTCAGACCTAGAGAAGGGGATCAAACAGACTCAGAGAAGACAGAGGACTGGAGGCTGGAGATGGCTAGCCTGTTCTCCTGCTTCCCCTACTGAGACCAAGGCCTGTCTGAAGGGCCTCCAGAAAACTAGCTGAGCCCCAGGCAAGGAGACAGATTGTAAAGGAGACAATAAAGACTTTTGGACTTTATCCCTGGCTAACTTCATGGTGATTACTCTACTGAGACCAAGACTGGTCTGAAAGATCTCCAGAAAGCTAACCAGAATACTACAGAACACCTCATAGCAGTTTTAGTCCTAGAAAGGACTTGGCCTAATTAAGTCTTGTCAATGAGTACTGAATCTTTTGTATTTTTTGGATTTTATTTTCTGTGGGTAGGAAATCAATATCTATCTTCTATAAGATTAATATTTTATAATGAATATTTCCTAGATGGTTCCAAGATGGGAATCAAAACAAGCCAAAGAATTCCATTCTAACCAAAAGAATTCCATTCTAACCAGCAAAACATATGTCAACACACACACACACACACACACACACGCACACATACATGCCCTTTGTCTAGAGGTTAACGAGGGCTATATTATGAATGCATAGAGTGAATTCAGATTCAATCATCGATTGGACTAGATGGTCTCTGAGGCCCATTGCAAGTCTGAGAATCTTTTCCTCTGTGGAGTAACTGGAGGTTGGATGCCTCTGTATCTCATAGAAAATGGCTAAGGTCACCATCTGTTTAAATTACAGATTTGGGAAATACATGCTAATCTCAGTTCAAATGAAGGTGAACAAGAAAGTAGCTCAGATCACAACCAAAAGGCTTATGCCTCAGAAAAAGTCAGAAAAGTGCCCTCAGAGAATAATAAGAACCCAAGATACTGGAGATAAAGGTTCATCCACTAGTTAAAGGAAGAAAAGATGTGTAGGAGTGACTGATGATGTTCAGCTGATGGGTTCAAGTAAAATGACCAATAGGCATGTGTCCAAAACATGCCAGAAGCCTTCTATGATTTATTAACTCTAACAATCATTACCTGCATCTGGTTACTTATGTGGAGATTAAAATAATTTCTGTCAGAAAGAATTTATTAAACATGCAATTATGAAAACAAAGCAATTATGAAATCTTGGGCAAGAAGCTAAAGAATTAGAGGGACAGGTGGTATTTTCATCCATTTTTGCAGATAGAAGATAGAGGCTCCAAAAGAGATAGAAGGATATGAATAGTGAACAATTGGCAAAGAAGATGGTATCTTCTGATTTCTAGAACATGGGTTGGAGCAGATAAGGATGATTTCTTGGTTAGGAATGGCACACATCTAAACTTCAAGGTAGGAGTATGGAGTTAATGGTTCCACTATAGTTGGACTTTATCTGACCACATTTATTAAGATGGAAACTTTTTATTTTTTATTATATTATATTATATTATATATTATTATATTACATTATATTTTTATTTTTTATTATATTTTTATATTTATACTCTTTGAATCCTGAAAAAGGAAAGTTAAGGGTAGGTATACTGTCTTCCAGTATTTAAAGGGATACCACATGGAAGACATTAAATTAGCTTCACTTGGATCTGGAGGACAGAATGAGGAGTAATCAATCAGTGAAAGAGATAATTGAGTCAGATATAGGGTTGTAATAAGGACAAACTTTCTAACCCTTTGAGATATTTAAAAGCAGAATGGGTTATTTTGGGAGGTAGCGGATTCTCTTTTACAAGAAGTCTTCAGGAATAAGTTGGATGATCACTTGTCTAGTGTGACATAGAAGAGTTGTTTCTTTATATAAGGGTTGAACTAGGATGGCTTTTTGAGTTCTATCTAATTTGGGGTTTCTGTGATGAATTTCAAAGAACTTCTAAAATATGTTGTGCTTAAAATATATTTTGGTCAATAGAAAATTAAATTGAAAATAGAAAGGAGACAATTGGTTAATAAGGAGTCTACAGAGCAAGATAAAAGAGAATCATAGATTCTGAACAGGTTTTCATAACTATTTTTTCCATCATGAACTTCTTTGACAGTTTGAGGAAGTATAAGGCCCTTTCCTTCTCAGAATAACATTAACAATTTTTTTTTAAAGTGAGGAAATACTGAATTCAAATTAGAATTCAATGTAAATAAGCATGTAATTTTTTTCCACTGAAGTTCATTAATCCCCTATATTGTCCTCTAAGGAATCTATGGACCACAGGCTAAGAACCTTTGAACTAGAGTTAGGAGGTACCTCATCTGTAATTTAGGAAAGAGCTAGCCTAAACAAAATACATTCTAGCATACTGTGATCTGTAGACATGACTGCTGAGCTACCATCAGTGGCAATTTACCTTTACATAATTCCTTAAGCGATATCTGAAAAACCAAGTGAATGAGGGAAGTGATACAGATTGGAAAGGGACAGATGTTCTCATTTTATACTTATTTTATATTCTTTTTTATATTTTTAAATTATTTGAATTCTATTATATTTTCAGTTCCAAGTTGTTTTCTCTTTCCTATTCACTGAGAAGACAAGGAAAATAAGATCCATTACAAATATGTATAGATATGCAAGACAAATTCCCATCTTAGTCATGTTCCAAGAAATAAAAGCTTGACAAAGAAAGAAATAGAAGAACATATGTTTCAATTTCCACCGGCTCTCTTTCTGCAGGGAGATAGCATGTTTTATCATGAATCTTTGGAATTGTAGTTGGTCATTGTGTTGATCGGAGATTCTCTGCAGAATTGATTATCATTACAATATTGCTGTTATTATGTAAGCTGTTTTCCTAGTTCTGCTCGCTTTACATCAGTTCATACAAGTCTTCCCAGGTTTTTTCCTTTAAAAAGTACTTTATCATGTTCACATCCTACAATCAATTTGGCCATTTTCCAAATGTTGGGCATTCCTTTAGTCTCCAATTTTTGATGCTATAAAAAGAGTTGCTATAAATAATTTTTGTACATATGGACTCCTTTCCTTTTTCTTAATCTCTTTGGAGTATAAACTTAGCAGCAGTATCATTGGGTCAAAGAATATGCACAGTTTTATAGCTTTTTTTGGGCATAGTTCCAAATTGCTTTCCAGAATGGTTGGACTAATTCGCCGCTCTGCCAGATGTTCTAATTTTTTAAAAGGAGAGATTCAAAAGAGTGCTAGTGGGAAGAAGGGGGAAATATGGATCCTATGCAAATGCTAAGGCACATTATTAAAGGAATCTTTAATAAATATCTAGAAAAGAGAATGGTAATAACCAAGAGCCAATCTAGATTCTTCAAGAGGAGATTATGTCAGACTAATCTCATTTCCTTTTTGTAAATGAGGTTATTACAATGGTAGATCAGAAAAGGGCTATAGATATAGCTTATCTGGATGTTAGCAAAGTGCCGGTTGAAGATTCTCAAATTATTCTTATGGGAAACAGAGAGATGTTGACTAAACATATTTAAGTAGATTTGGAATTGGGTGAGTGGCTAGAACCAAAGTAGTCATTAATGAAGTGATCAAAGTCAACTTGAAGGGAAGTCTTTGATGGAATGACTCAGAGATCTGTCCCTAAAACAGTATAGTTCTACATTTTTATCAATGATTAAGGTATGCTTACCAGATTTTCAGATGACATGATGTTAATAACATTTAGGAATTAAAATAATTTTAGGGAAAAAACTGGTAGAGAGGAGAGAACGAATATACAAAACAGTATGTGGTTGGGAACAATTTCCTGGAGTAGGCAAAGATGATGGACTGCTAAGATTATAAAATGAGATGATATCTGGAAAGCACTTAGCACAGTACCTAGCAAAGAATCGGTATGATATAAATGCTTGTTATTATTATAATTATGTTTAATGAATCATCAATTGGTTAAATTTTATTGAATTGTACAAGGAGAGCTCCAGATCCAAAGAAATCCCAGGATAAATTATTTTGTATTGGAAACTCCTAATTCATCTTTTGTGCTATTAAAAAATTACTGGACTTGAAGTCAATGGATTTTAATTTAAATCCTGCCTCTGCCATTTAGTTACCTATATGACTTGGGGCACATTGTTTAACAACACTGTTTGGCTTCCTTATCTAAAAAATGAGGAAACTGGACTATATGTTAAGATTCTTTCTAGTAATAACCTATAATAACTTTCATATTTACATAAAGCAGATTTGTTTATAATGAGATACACCTATAATCTAATCACTATTTACTCAAATCAAGAAATGATGTTTCAAGAAATAGTATATCATTTCGAAATTCTTTCTAGGAAAGTTCTCTTTTTCATTAAATATGGTTTCTATTAAGCATTTTTCTTTTGGTGGGGGAAGAAGGGAAGGGGAGTCTCCTACAAAGCTCTGCATCATTAATATGATGGTTTGCAAGGCAATTCTTTTTTTAAGAACACACTCTGAAACTGCCCTTGGCAGAATCCCCCACTGTGACAAGTCCTCTCTGTTGGGGAATGAGGTATACAAGGAATCTCAATACTGTGGACAGATAAAATCATTAAAGTGGTGTTTTCCTAACAACATCTAGCGTTTCATACTCAGAACTTGAAGGAGAGGTAGCATTCCTATGGAGAAGATGCCACAAAAAGTCACTTTTTAATAAGAAAGAATTAAGTGGAAAAGAGGTATTGATGTAATACTCAGATTACAGAGCTAAAACTCAACTGGGTAACTTGAGTCTGTGGTCACAAAATTGAGATTCTAGCGACCAAAGTGTCGTGCTGGAAGACTGGATGTGGAATAACGTGCAGCCAGAAGACAGACTCAGTGCCAAAGTACAGATTCCTGGTGGTGGAGGCTCAGAACAATCTGCTGTTTTTCCTGAGAGAACTAGTGAAGTGGAACCTGGCTGCCAGTCAAATGGATGTAATTGACAGGGATAGAAAAATATTTAAACTATGCCCGAGTTCTAGGAATTTTGTTCCCCCCCCCACCTCTCCAAGCATCTCCATCTCCTCCTCCACAACCACCACACCTTCCAAAAATTAGCTCTGATAGGATCTTTTATGAAGAACTCATGCCCACTATTTTAGAGTTTTGTCAACAGAAGATTCCACTCATCTTAAAAAAAGTTAAAACAAACAAGGCTTTCATGAGCAAGACTAATCAAATCAAGCTACTGAAAGACAGATTGACTCTCCATTTCACTCCTGGGAAGTGTAGCAGCCTTTTTGGTTTTATATTTTCCCCACCCTTCAAAGTACCCATAGATCATCATATTTTCACCTACTCTCAGTGCTCTGGCTAGCATCTCACTAAGGATGCTGCAGATGGCAGCAGGCATTACTGAACCCAGCAGCAAAGCTATAAGACACAAACATACTGGGTTTTTTTTTTTACATTGCTCACAACCAAATTTTGGGAAAACTGCCAGAAGCAGAATTTTGGAGATTTTTTGATCCTTCCTCATTTCTTTATATCCCTAGAAATTAGCACAATGCCTGACATACAATAGGTGCTTAATAAAATTAATGATTAACTATTGATTAAATCCAACTATTTGTGAATTTCTGTGCATTCTACCTGTCCAACATCTTTCCCAAATGTCCTCTTCCCTCTTTTCCCATTGCCATTATCCTATTATAGATCCTTATTACTACCTACTTGGTTCAGGGTAGCAATCTTTTGACAAAAATTCTACACTTTTCTCCTACTCAAAACTATCTCTCAAACCAGTCTCAGAACACGATTTCTTATGCAAATCATTCCTCTGATTATAACCTTGAGTAACAATTTACTGCTCTTTCAGTAAATTTCAAAAATCCTTTACAAGATGCTACCCAACCGCCCTTTCTCATATTGTATTCCTCCAAAATCTGTGCTCCATTCCACCTGGACTACTTTCTGCCCCACAAATATGTCTTGGTTTTTCTATCTTAATGCTCTCGTCCAAATTGCTCCCAATGACTGCTATAATATCCTGATCTATCCTCATAATTATTAGGCCCCAATTCAAATGTCACTTTCTACCCAATTCTCCTTTTGGGTAATGAACTTCTCCCTCAGTTCTCCTCTAGAGTTTTATTTTGTAACTTCATATATCTTGTAATACTGTACCCTATAGTAGTATTTGTTTATGTCATTCCCTCATCCATTAAGGCAAGACTCCCCCAGAGTCTGGTATATAATTTGTGTGTGATTATTGTTCATTCTTTGTTTTTGAAGACCAGTGACATCATGGAGTGATGTCTTGACTCTTACATGAATTGGATTTAAGTGAGGCATTATCATCCTGAATTATCCAAGTCTATTGGCAATACAAAAGTCAAGATGATAACTGGTGATAGCCTGTGATGTAGTGGATGATCTTGGTTTCTTTGATGTTTAAACAATTTCAAGTACCGCACAGCATCTGCTTCAGTCATCTTCATGGGCCTTGGAATAAATTGTTCTCATCTACCCATTCCACCAGGATATCTTCACATGCCTAGAGAAGGAACCTCCCTCCCCCAGTGATGGTTTGAAACCTATTGATTACCCTCAACCTCATTTAGTCTATTTTCTGAGACAGTTTTTATCAGGGTATAGCTGTGTATATTATAGCTTCTTGGAGCCACAGGTGAGATTTGGGTGATAGCAAGACACCAAAGGTATATGAACAGCCCTGAAAAGGGCTCAGTATCCTTCACACCAGAGGCGCTGGTCTTCCCTGAACAACCTAAGAACTCTGATTTGCATGTAACCAAATGTATATATCAATTCTGTATAGCCTCTTCTTCAGTAATTTCCCATTGAAAATTTAAGCTTTGTTCCCCTGAGAGTTGAAATTTACATTTGTGTCTCATCTCTCTCTTCTTACCTATATAATAATAAGTACAATTTTACCTCTATATATCACAGACCCCAATAATGTATCAGGCTATTACTGTTAACATGTGGCTTCAAAAGTCCTAGCATGAGGTGGTAGCTAGGTGCTCAGTGAATAGAAAGCACCAGCCCTGAAATTAAAAGGACCTGAGTTCAAATATGGCCTCAGACACTTAACATTTCCCAGCTGTGTGACCCTGGGCAAATCACTTAACCCCAATTGCCTAAGTAAAAAGAAAAGTCCTTGCATGAAAAGTCAATGTTGGATATTTCTTAACCTAGCAATTTCACGCATTGTACTTTATCTTTAAAATATCTTAAAAAAGAAAAAAAAATCCCTATCTATAGAAAAATATCTATAATTCTCTTTTTTGGGTAATACTACACTGGAGATAATCTATGTGTTCAATGACTGGAGCACAGCTGGTGGTGCAGTAGAGTGCTATTATTATTATTATCCACTTCTTGAAGAGGAACATGACATCAGGGAGGGGATGCCATAACATGCAAATGAATTGGATTTAAGTATTTTCCCTCTCTCATAAAATATTGAATAGAGTTTTAGTACCTAAGTCATTTAAATAGAAGTGGGGAATGTAAATTGATTACTTCTGGCTTTTTTTGCCATAGAATTAGTTGAAAATTACTAATGTTAAGACATACAGGAGTATATTTCTAATTGTTTCTTCCTAAAAAGTTTATAAAATGAGCACAACCTTTATAACCAAAAACGTAGATTTTTCTCCTATATTCTTAGTAATTTGTGGGTGAAGAAAGTTGTCTTATTTGGCCTAAAAGATTTCAGCTAACCCTGACCATTTTGAGCAAAACCTAGTCCTAAAATCTAAATAATTAAATTATTTACCTTACACTTCAAAACATTTATTCATTTTAGTATAGGTGATAGAACTCTAAAGTGCTTATTTAGTATAGTGTCTGGCACACAGTTGGTGCTATATAAATGCTCATTCCTATATCCTCCCTTCCTCCTGTCCATAAAAGCAGTAGAATTTGGTGGGGGAAAGGAGAAAACCTGTAGCTTCATTCATGTATGAAATTTCTAGTGTGAAAAGTTTCTTCATCAGTGGAGATCGGCAACTCCCTTCTAAATTATAGTTTTAAAAAGTTGCTTGGAAGTAATGGAAAGGTAGATGATCTTCTGGGGGTCACACCACTGCTATATGTCTGAGATAGGCTGTGAACCTGGTTTTCTCTTAGGTTAGCCTCTCTCTGTGGAGATTGCCGCACTAAGGACATATTCTGGGGCCACAAAAGCAGAAGAAATAGGAAGCTGAATAAATATGGAAACAACCAAATGAAGTTCTACAAAGGAAGATCACAAGAATCATAATTGAAAATATACTGAGAATTTAGGATTATTTATGTTATTATATATGTATTTGTTGTTCAGTCATTTCATTCATATATTTGACTTATAATGATCCCATTTCAGGTTTTCTTGGCAAAGAAACTGAAAGTAGTTTGCCATTTCCTTCTTTAGTTTATTTTAGTAGAGCATAGAGGGTTAAGGGACTTGCCCAGGATCACACATCCATGTCTGATGTCTGATAATAGATTTGTTATAGATTTTATATAAAATTTGTTATAGATTTTATATAAAATAGATTTTAAATGTCTGATAATAGATTTGAACTAAAAAAAAAAAAACAAAAAAAAAAAACTAAAGATGAGCCTTTCTGATTCTAGGTGCTGCACTCTATGCACACTGTGCCACTTAGCAGCCTTTACTTTGAGGGTAGAAACTGTCTTTTCATTGTGTTTCTATTCCCAGTTCAGCTGAGGGTCTGGCAAAAAGTAAATCTTAAGAAATACTTTATCTCATATAATCTCTCTATTAACTATACCATGAATTTTTATACATGCAAATACATTTATTTGCACATTTAAATACATGTACAAATAAAATCATAGATAGAAGAATTTCAGAAGGACTTGGACAGAAAAGAAAGGCATTTTTGCTTGATATCTGTTTATTCATTTGGCATAACTAAGTGCTAATTTGTTAATATAAGATTCTCTTCTATATGTTTGATTATTTGTCTTTGGTGATGGTTATTTAATATACAATAACTTTTTTTAAAAAAAATCAGGGTTGGTGAACATAAGTGGATTATATGAATAGGAACTCAATCATAGCATTCACTTAGGCTTAATTCCTAGTGTTTTAAGAGATAGCCTAGCCTCCTTTACTATTTCTGAAGTCAGAGAAGACTTTGAGAGATGGTATTTTATTGGTTCTTATAAATTAAAGTATCCAATAGGCTCTACTCTTCTCTTACCCCCACCTTCCTCCTCTGATTCCACCTTTCTACTTCCTTCCCTCATTCTCTCCCTTCCTCTCTGTCTCTGTCAATAGTCTTCCTTCCTCTATGTCTTTTTCTCTATCTCTGTCTCTCTTTCCTTTCTCTATCCCTCTCTTTCTCTGTCATTGAGGAAGACCACATTTATGCTTCTTTAGAGTGCCAAAGGCATCCATGGATTTGAAAGTTCATGAACAACTCAAGTACTCGCAGAAATACTCATCTTCCTGAGTTTAAATCTGGCCTCAGATGTTTACCAGCTGTGTGATCTTGAGCAAGCCATTTCACCCTGGTTGTCTCAGTCTTCTCTGTAAAAAAATGAGCTGGAGAAGGAAATGGCAAAGCACTCCAGTATCTTTGTCAAGAAAACCCCAAATGGGGTCACAAAGAGTTGGACAATGGAAACAACTAAATAAGAACAATAACAAGAAAGCAAAAAATACTTCAATTTCAAAATGGGGATTTTATGAATGATCATTCTGTAGTGTCTTTACACAACTATTTTTTAAAAAGCATAACACAGAGAGCCCTTAAGGGATGGCAAATGAGTTTATCTAATGGCTGCTTTAAGGAAGGCCTGCAGGAAATGGTAAAAGATAAGTTTTAAAAGAATTTAACCAGGGTAGGAGTCATATGAGCAAATCCATAGAGCTGTTAGAAAACTTTGGAATAAAAGACTTGAATATCATATCCATCTCTCTGAACACTGTTATTGGAGCCTCTCCTGTTTCAGATAGATAAGATTCAAGAACAAAGGGGAAAAAATAGAGGTTTAACTCACTGAGGGACTTTGCACATAGAACATGGCATGACCAAAAAATTAGCCAAGAAATAATGGCATTTCCCCCTTTGGGGGGAATTTACCTTCTGAATCCAGGGCACCTAATGCGCCTTCTTTTCAATAGAAAACTGAGAGTATTAGTGAAATTTTGTTCTGTTCTTGTTAAAACAAACACTGATAAAGCAAGAAAGTCTTGATGTTATTTAAAAACTTGAGTTTTATATGGTTTTCATTTCATAATTTGACACATATGTGGTTCATAATTTACAGGAAGAGAAAGTCAAAGACCATTAGATTTCTCTGAAATGAAGGAACATTATGAGCTAAAAAAGTGATGGTGTATATTTATGGACAAAAACCAAACAAAATAAGGGAATGCCTCACATTTCCATGAATTTTAGTACTGTTTACATATTTTGGTGAAATGTTCAGGTTTTTAGATTAGCTAGTAAAAATCTGTCTAAGAAAGTTGGTCATCCCTGAACCTCTCATGGAGGCATTTCTGCCATTACAGTCAGCTGATTAACAGTTCCCTCAGGTACCAGCATAGAACAATACATACTAAATTAGATGCTCATTGATAAGTGGGGAACACTCTCTCTTTGCACGAGATTATTCACTATAGCTGTCAAGACTTCATTTGGAAATCATTTTTAAGGGGGCTATATTGGGATTGTGAGGTTCTGAAGTAGCAAGTACTAGGCAGAATCCAAGAATTTATAGCAGAAGTCCCTTATTCAAAATATCTGAGATATTAATCTTATTGGCAATCTGATAATGATGTTTCTTCATCTTTCTTTCCCAATAAATAGCCAAGAGGGGCCCTAATGAGACTTTGATGATCCCCTGAATGTGAAACCTAGTACCCTAAAGATTCTCAGGCCCAAAGGACCTGAGGCAGGTATTCCTCCCTGAAACCCTGTTCGTCTTGGGTTTTCTTACCATTACACAATACTCTAGTTTAGGCGACCAATGATCCCTTAGCTCCTGTGTTCTTTTTCAGCAGCCAATATGGGAGCAGCTACTCCTTGCTCCCCATATTCTACAGAATTTAAATTCCTAATTATTGGAGAGCGAGGGAACAAATTAATGCATTCTGCATCTATTTGTAATCTTTATAATGACCTAAAAAAGATTTAAGAAGAATCTACCATCAAGTAGGAAACATTGCAGGCATCTGACTTCTATGCTACAAAGAACAGAGCTAGTAATAATCAAAGTTCAAAGAAGTAGACTGAATCTTAGAACTCTAACAGTAGCCTGGGAGGTAGTAGGTTTCAATTCACTGGAGATTTTTAAGCAAAGGCTGGATTTGGGAATGTTGTCGAGGGTATTTTTTTCTCAGGTGCAGATTGGATGAGATGGTCTAGGTCAGAAATTCTTGACCCTGGGACCTGTAAACTTGGATGGAAAAAAATCACACTTTAATTTTCATTAACTTCAAATGAAATTTATCATTTTCTCCAATTATTAGTGTAAGTAATAAATATTCTGAAAAGTGATCCTCACCATTCATCAGACTGCCAATGGTATCCTTGACACAAAAATGTTAAAGAACTCCCATACAAAGGGGTGCTTTCTAGTTCTGACATTCCATGAGAATATTCTGAAATTTTAGAAAAAAATTTATCCTTTCATCAAACTGAAAATATTCTGAAATTTAAAAAATAGTTTTTCATCAAGCTAGAGAATTACTGATGTGAAAATTCCTTTCACTGATGCTGGTAGGCAGTACCTCTACCCATAGAGGAAGTGTGCCTGTGCATAACTGGCACAGATGTTCTAGAGAAGGAGTAAAGATCTGTGTTCAAGCTTCTACAATGACATGATGAAGAATCATTTTAGGAAAGATGGGCTTTTTTAGGGGTGATGGTCCAGTCAAGATTCACTAGAATCCATCTGGGATGCAACCAATCATCATGTGATTTCCTCATGTTCTGTTCAGTAGCACATGTGTAGGAGAAAAAAAAAGTAGATAGCACCATTATTTGAAAGATGCAGTTTGGGAGAAAAAATGTGGCCAGAGATAGGACAAAGAATTTAAGAGCTGAGGACAAGGTAGAGTTAAACTGACTCACCAATGAATTAAGATGGGGAAGAGAGAAAAGTCTAACCAGATCAAAGATAATGACCTGGGTTAGACTAAGGAATGGAGGGACTTGACTTCAAAGTAAGGGCTAAGAATAAGTTTAATGGGAACAGGGTATTTGGAGAGATGGAAGGATAAAATACTATGATTGAAGAAAGGAAATTTAGAGTTCTTAAGCATGAAAGTAGAAGATTTGTGGGTAATGATAGGAACAAAGTTACAACCATCAATATGTGGCAGAGTGGAGGAGTTGGCCTTGGGAGCTGAGTAGATTGAGTAACTAGGAAGTTAAGATATGCGAGAGAGCATCAACCTGGTGAAATCTCACAGAATGAGGATAGAAGTTGAGAAAGGATGGTGAGAGGGAAAAGAAGAATGAGAATCAAGCACTGAATCCAATGAGAAAGGAGGAATGATGCCTTGAGAATCAGCAGAAAAATGGCTATCCAAATCTGAATTGGATAACAAATTTGAATTATATGAATCTTAATGGAAAAGAATTGTTAATAGATGGTGGTAAAAGAAAAGTCTGGAAGTAACAATGGAGATCAAGGAGAGTTTTGATTAGACCAAGGAAACAGTTAGGAGGGAGCATCAATAAATGTATAACCAATTCTAGAAAGCGAGGTCAAGGATATGGTGTCATCAAGTCTTAATGAGGGCCAGAAAATGGAAGGAACAAGTGGGAAAGTGATGACAGATAAGGGAAGTAATTTGTTAATTGTGGTGGAGGCATTGTGGGGGACTTGGTAGAAAGGGTGAGAAGATCTGAAGTGGGACATGGGTGAGGGAGGTAGAGGTGACATGGATGGGGATGAGGAAGTAGACAATTGGGGTTGAGGAAGAGGGTTTGTTTTTAGGTTGTCAAGAGTTTCCATAGCAAAAGGATGGGGATAACTGAGAAGGTATGAGAATGCTAATCATGGAAGAATGAGTCCATGTAGTGTAACAGTGAAGTCCACTGATGAAGGTATGGGATTAGAAGGTTCAAACTTGGCCCACCTTCAGCTGTCCAACCTACTGTGGTATCCCAGGAAATCTTGCATGAGCAGAAGGTTCTGTTGAGGCAGAAGGTCTTATCAAATAAAAAACAATCCTGTTTTAGATGCAAAAGGTCAAAAAAGTATTTTGAACAGGGTAATTTTCTTTAAGAAAGATAAGGAAAATGGGAAGATGGTACTGGTATATTTAAGTGATACTTTTGTTATTGTTCAGTAGTTTGAGTCATGTCCAACTCTCTGTGGCCTCATGTGGGATTTTCTTGGAAACAATTATAGGGATGATTTGCTTTTGCATTCTCCTACTCATTTTACAGATAAGGAAATCAAGGCAAATAGAGTTAAGTGACTCGTTCAGAGTCACATAGCTAGTAAATGTCTGAGGCTGGATTTGAATTCACAAAACTGAATCTTCCTGACTTCAGACCTGGCACTCTAACCACTGAACCCCCTAGGTACCTTAAGGTGATGCTATGAAGTGCCAAAATCTGATAGGAGCTGTGGTCACTATACAATTTCTGTGTTATTTGGTTTGCTTGGCTTGAACATAGCAATAAGAATGAATATTTCCCCGAATCAATCCCATTGTTTGCATGGTCACAGAATTTCAGAGTGGTTAGAAGAGATATTCTTCAGTAATTATCTAGTTCAGCCCACATCTGAAAAGCAATTCCATCTTCAACATACTAAGAAGTGGCCATTCAGCTTCTGCTTGAAGACAATCAGGGAAGGAAAAGTCATCATCTCCAGAGATAGTTTCTTCTGACTAGCACAAACACAGAAACACAGAAACACACCTGTATGCACACACAAAGAAGCTTGGAGTAGACACTACAACTATCTTATCTGATGCTACTAAGGAAATGGTTATCCGTATACAGAGGGAGCAATACTGGAAGACAAGACAAAAGAACAGGGGAAAAAAATGTATTGAACTTGGGATCTGCTTCTAGTTTGTCCTTTCTCATGGTTTTTTCCATTATGCAAAGTGAGAACCCATTTATTTATGAAGAAAACAGCTATAAAGCATCTGCTATGTGTGAGATATGGTAGCATATAAAATTATCTTCCTCCCAAGAAAGTTTCCCTAGAAAAGGTTTCTAAAGGGTTTTGCATTCCTGAGAAAAGAGATCGCAAACATTTATCTGGTTCAGAAATTCCACCTTTCTGTGTTCTGCACAAGTTTTCTAATACCAAATACTCAGAAATACCTAAAAAAGATTAAAAAAAAGTCCACCTAATCCATGTACCAGTCTTATAAGTAATAATTCAGGTGATCACAAAATTCAATTTGTTGTTACAATCTGCTTAGAGGAAATAATAAACTTTTGCACTGACACATTTACTTATGCTTTGCTAAACAGTCTTCAGTATTTCAAATGTCATGATTGCAAAACATCCGTTTAAAAATAAGCATTTCTTTGCAGCTAATCTGCAGGCAGTCTATCATGTTAGACCTCAGCATGAGATGGGAGCTATATTATATACTGAAATTTCTCCACGCTGAAACAGATGTCTCAGGATTGCTACTTTTGCAATGTGGTCCATTTTTCTGTCTGGACTTCTTTTGCATTCTGATCCCTCCTCATCAAATCCCTGGACCACCTCTATAAAATGTCTGCTTGCCGATGACTCAGTTTTTCCTTAAGCATTTTACCTTGACTGACCTGTCTTTACGGTGGCCAGTTAAGCTATCCTTCAGTTGCTCATGTTTCTGGGGCTGGAGAAATAAGAGCCACATTTTCCCAGATTGAAATTAACACGGCCACAGAGAATGCATTTCCCAGACAAGAAGCAACAAATGAGCAGTGAACGAATTTCTACTTCACTGGGAAGCTCTATAGCACTCAATTAAGAACTTGCATCCCCCTTGGGTTCCTAATCATATATATGCACCTGCATTCACACATACACACACACATATATATAATGATTACACTACCCACCCTGGGACATGAATGTCCATTCCCAAATTGAAACACATTCATGGCATTCATTTTTCCTTCTTTTGCTTCTTTGGATCATATTTAGAACTGCAAGAAGCTGTCACTAATTTTCTATTGGTGGCAAGCTTTTTTTATCTTTAAAAAACAAAATCTGGCTGCTTTCTATGATTTTCAATACAATGACAGATTCTTTTTAAACACACAGCATTCAACTGTCATAAGCCTTTCTTTTCTCCATTTTCCATCTCTTTTTTTGTGTAGGATACTAAGGTAACAGTAGGATGTAAAAGTAGGCAGCACAGTAAATAGAGTCCTGGACCTGGAGTGAGGAAAAACTATCTTCCTAAATTCAAATCTGGCCTCAGATATTAGCTGTGTGATACTGGGCAAGTCATTTGACCCTGTTTGCCTCAGTTTCCTCATCTGTAAAATGAACTAGAGAAAGAAATGACAAACCATTTCAGTATCTTTGCCAAGAAACCCTAAAAGGTGTCATGAAGAATTGAAAATGACTGAAATGTCATTGAAATGTTTTAACCACCACAGCAATACAAGAATAGAGAATAGATAGTGATTATAGTGAGATAGGTAATTCACAGATAAGGAAGCTCTTTCTCTCATTTAAGATGGGCTTCTTCTCTTCGAGATTAAATGACTTACCCAGGATCACACTACTAATATGTATTGGCAGAAGTTGAACTCAGGACTTCCTGGCTCTGAGGCTGACTTTATTTTTGACTTCATGGCATTAATACATTTTTTAAAAGAGAGAATAAACTGAGTAGGACAAATAATTGGCACCATGGAATAGTGAATAAAAAGCTGGCATAAAAGTGAAGAAAACTTCTAACCTATTGGTTGTGTCATCTTGGGTAGGTAACCTTTTTTTTTAGGCAATTAGGGCCAAATGATTTGTCAAGGATCACACAGCTAGCAAATGTCTTAGATTAAATTTGAAATTAAGCCTTCTTGATTCCAAGCTTGTTACTCTATCCACTGCATTACCTGGCTCTTCTACAAGGAATCTGTTATTTTTTTGGCATTGAATTGAATTCCATGTATTTAAAAAGAATCTGCCATTGTATTGAAAAGTATAGAAGTCAGTCTGGTTTTGATTTTTAAAGATAAAAATGCTTGCCACCAATAAAAAGGAGTCCTCTTGCTGCTCTATGCACTGCACCACCTAGATGCTCCACAAATATCATCTTTATTCATTTATTTTATTTAAGCAAGGTAACTGGGGATAAGTAACTTATCCAGCTAGTAAATGCCAAGTGTCCGAGGTCAAATTTGAAGTCTGGTCCTCCTGCTCCAGGGCTGGTGTTTTATCCACTGTACTACCTAGATGCATCCCAACAAGTAACAAGTAGCTACTATTACTACTACTATACTACTCTTCTTCTTCTTCTTCTTCTTCTTCTTCTTCTTCTTCTTCTTCTTCTTCTTCTTCTTCTTCTTCTTCTTCTTCTTCTTCTTCCTCTTCTTTCCTTCTTCTTCTTCTTCCTCTTCTTTTCTTCTTCTTCTTCTTCTTCTTCTTCTTCTTCTTCTTCTTCTTCTTCTTCTTCTTCTTCTTCTTCTTCTTCTTCTTCTTCTTCTTCTTCTTCTTCTTCTCCTTCTTCTCCTTCTTCTCCTTCTCCTTCTCCTCCTTCTTTTTTTTGCTGAGGCAATTGGGGTTGTGACTTGCCCAGGGTCACACAGTTAAGTGGTAAGTGTCTGAGAACAGATTTGAATTCAGGTCCTTCTGACTTCAGGGCCCATGCACTATCCATTGTGTCACCTAGATGACCCAAAGTAACTTCTTAATGTCCTTAAATAGCCCTAAAATGCAAGTTGCAGAGTACTAGTAATGACCTGTGCTAGTCAAGGGAGTTTTCTCACTGGAAGTTCCCTAGACATGGTTGCTAGAGAGGAAAACAATGTGGAACTAGGAAGGTGCAGACTTGGGAATCTGTTTATTTTGTCAATAAACCATGTGCTAAAGGATGCCTTTTCTGATATATTTACCTGGTGTAGGGGAAAGAGATGGCAGTGGAAAAGCCAGATTTCTAGTTGTTTGGAGGAGACTGCATAGATGAGGCAAACTTATTATGGCCCGTGGTATGTTTTGGGTTTTTATTCCAAGTGGTCCATATGAAAACTTAGACACCTGCAAGACCTTTACAACTGCAAGAGCTATATATAAAAAAGAGATGTGTGAAATTCTCATGTAGTGCCAGGCCCCACAGAGTTATCTCAAAGGGATATCCCGGAATAGCTACCTATGTCCTGACAGATAATCTCTAGATTTTATCTGTTCACATGGCCATGTAGTATCAACTGCTGCTGGAAAATAAACAAACAAGATGGGAATATTCTCCTCTCCAAGAATTAAGAACAGGGAGTGTGGGCAGATGGAGAATGAATCAGGCCATCCCCTCCCTTTTATGAATCTATAATTTCCTTATGCCCTTCAGCTTCTGCCATATACTACAATAGTAGAATCACTGGATATTACCCATTCCTGCAAGGCTTAAGTGTCTATCTAAAAGTAAGCTTTTGAGCTAATGCAATATACCGGTGTAATATGGCTTCATCTTTCCATTCACTGACACCAAATTCTGTCCCAGATTCCCCCTTCCTATTAATACCAGGCTGCTATTCAAGTTCCAAGTCTCTGTAATATTCAATATCACTTACTTCTGGGTACCAGCTTAATGTTGCCTTCCATCTGGAATGATTAGTAGGTTTTATTATAAGAAACCAAAGGAATTTGTCACCTCCTCCCCCACATCTCCATCTTAACCCTACTTTTATTCTTAGGAGTATTTTAGAGTTAACATTATAGAGAGGGGTGTTGCTACATGGCAGGGGCTTGATTGGAGATGAATACGTAGCAACAAACATGAGGGATCACTGGGATCCGTGAAACGATATCTGATAAGGCGTCAGGAATGGTCTGTCTCCCAGTAACTTCCTGTAACACATAAAAACTGCAGACAAGTAATTCCAGAACAACACAACAACAGGTTTGTTTGTTTACTGTGGCCTGGATTACAAAATGATCTGCAAACATGTATTAAATTTAGGGACTATATCAAAGAATATAAAAAGAAATTTCAATAGAAGAAATATAGACAATTATAATGACTTGATAAATCGCTTCATCTTACTAATAATAAAAAATGAAAACTAAAGCAACTTTGAGCTATCATTTCACATATAGCAAATAGGCAAAAATAGCAAAACTACATATTGGTGAGATTGTGGAAAAACAGGAACACTACTGGTAGGAATGCAACCTTATAGGATATTTTGGGAGAGTAATCTGGCAGTATGGTTTAAAAGCAGCAGAACTAAGCATTCCCTTTGACAGACAATTCCTTTGTTAGGAATAGATCCTGAAAGTGTTAGCAAAAACAAGTCCTCCCCAAAATGAAGGTTTTCATGGCAGCATTATATATATATATATATATATATATATATATATATATATATATATATATATATATATATATATATATATATATATTTTTTTTTTTTTTTTAAAAAACACAACTAACCTCGGAACTTAAATGCTCAAAAATGGGGCAATAAGATAAATTGCATCACCTTAATGTAATGGAATATTTTAACACAATTAAGTCCAATAGGTATGTGGAATACAAAGAAATCTGGAAAGATCTACATGAAATAATAAACACCACAAGAATTTAGTATACAGTAACAAAATTGGGGGAATGGGCATGGAATCTTGTTCAAAGTTAGAGGGAACAAATGAAAAAAGTTATCTGATATCTGAAATAACTGAAATTAGTTTAAATGTTACTAATCCATTTTGCTTGATTTTGTTGATGCTTAGTCATAAGTTTTTAATTAAATGAATCGAGAAACATTAGAGTACAGACTAGATTCAAGTTTATTTAACCAACTGAGGATATCACTTAACCAACCGGTACAGAGCAATTCTCTAAGAGTATAAGTTATGGAGAAGGTATCAAAAAAGTTTCCTTACCAGAGAGTCTCCTATACCAAATGCCCTATTTTTACCCCAAAGATCATTAACAGGACCAGGAATTTGTAAGGGGGAATAGCTGAGAGCCTTCTTCCAAACATTCTAGATTTTAGCAAGATATTTATTTGATAATCTTTATTAATATCCTTGTGGGCAAGATGGAAAAGTATGGACTAGACAAGAGCCCAGTTCAGAAGATTCATAATGAGTTGAATCAGAACTAGGCAGAACTTGGGGTCTAGTTAGGCTCAAAGAACAGTGATTTATTGTCATCAAACCTGTTCATTTTTAAATGGCTTTGATGAAGAAATAGCATACTTATCGAGTTCACAGACTTCACAAATCTGGGAGTGATATCTAATACACCAGATGACAGGATGGTGATCCCTAAAGGCCTAGACAGGCGGGACAATGAGCCAAGTCTAATAAGATGAAATTTAATAAGGACAAATCTAAAGTCATTTGATTGGGTTCAGGTATGAGTGGGGGAAACTGGCTAGACAGAAGTTTATGTCAAAAAGTTCTGTCATGGTAAGAAGACCATAGGTTCAATGATAGGAAAGTGACATGGCAGACTAAAAACAAACAACAACAAAAACTTAGGTGACTGGATTGCATTGGCAGAAGCACAGTGCCCAAAACAAAGGAGATTATAGTCCCTGTGTTCTCTGGCCAGGTGAGAGCACATTGAGAGTACTGTGTTCAGTTCTGGGTGCCGTGTTTTAATCAGGACAATAACAATCTAAAGTGTGTCAAAAGTGGGTGACCTAGATAGTGATGACACTTGAAACCAATCAATTTAAAGATTGTTGAAAGGACCAAGAACCAGGTGACTCAGTGCAAAGAGAATGACTTAGGAGTCTGAGGATCTAAGGTGAAATTTGTCCTGTGACATCATTTGGATGACCTCCTGAACCTCAGTTTCTTATTCTAAAATGAGAGGATGGTATGAGTTAGTAAATATGGTAGAGATCCCTTTCAGTTCCTAATCTCTGATTCTATAACCATCACAAATCTCATCCTTTCCTCTCCTGCCTGCATCGTCTTTGTAACTGGAATATTCTCCTTCTATGCTCACCTATTGGAATTATTTTTCATGGTCTACCTTAGGGACCACCTCACTAGGAGTCCCTCATCTTACCTAAATGTGACTTTTTCTTGTCTGAATACTAGATGCCTCTCTGATATGTCCATACACATTTAATCATATTTGGCTTTTCCTTGTGCACATATCTTTTTCTTCTACTAGACTGTAATCTCTATGATGTTAGAGGAATGCGTCTTTTTTTTCCTTTGATTTTAAAGGTCCCTATCTCAGAAGCTGTCATAAATATATTGACTTAATAAGCACATTGAATTGAATTTCCCTGAGAGCTAAATCCAAGAAGGCTGTGGAATTATAAGAGTCATATACTAAGAGGTAGCTTCTCCTCCATTCCTCCTATGAAGGGAGTAAGTGAAAGATTTTGTCATATATTCCAAAATCCTCTTTTTTTAAAAGATATGGTTGAAAGTGTTAGAAATGAAAGGGAATAAAGTTATATAGCTATAATTGAATTTTCTTTAGAACTGCATATTATGACAAGAAAGCCAAAACAAAAGAGTTGAAGAAGCAAATCAAGCTATTGCTTGTCTAGTGCAATTCCATATTCATTCCCCATTAAACACTCCTTGATTTACTGATTAAGGACTTCTATTTTCACTCACACTTCTATTCTTCCCATGCTGTTCCTTTAAGGCATAAGCAATGCTTCTTCAATATCTACATGTGTATTTATAGCCTCATAAAAGTAAGAGTAGAAATATCGGATTGGGAAAGACTAGTAGTTGCAAAAATGTTTTCTCCTTTCTTGATACTGTATTAATTTTAAAATCAATGCAGAGTTCAATTCACTGCAGACTACAATTTTCTTTGTCTGCAGTTCCAGCTATTTGGTTCCATACTAAGCGACAGAAGATTAATTTTTAAATTATTTTTGATAGTCAAGCTTTATAATGACTATATTTTTGTAAGTCAAATGAAACAAAGGTCTCAATTATAGTCAAATAATTTTGCCAGAAGATTACTAGATGACCATTACCCAGGTATGTTGTAAAGAAGATTCCTTTCATGTATGAGTTGGACAAGGTAGCCACTGAGGTGTCTTCCAACTGCCATATTCTGTCTCATATCATGGAAGGAAAAAAGTCCTTCCTTCCTTCCTTTCTTCTTTCTTTTTCTCCTTTCTTCCTTTCCTTCCCTCCTTTCTTTTTTTTCTCCCTCTTTTCCCTGATCTCCCTTCTTCCTTCCCTCTAATTAAAGTGTGAGTTCCTTGAGAATCCCTAGCAGGCAGCTCAGGGCTACCCAATCATAAGCTCTTAATAAGTGCTATTTATTCTCTGGGCAGCTCTTTTCTTGGCTAGTTGTTGTAGAAAACACTTTGAAATTATTCAAGAAAAATGATTTAATTGTTCATCGTTGTTATTGTTCAGTTGTTTTCAGTTATGTCCAAGTCTTTGTGACTTCATTTTTTGGGGGGCAAAAAATGCTGGAGTGGTTTGCCATTTCCTTCTCCAACCATTTACTGATGGGGAAACTGAGGCAAAGAGGGTTAAATGACTTGTTCAAATCAAACACCTAGTAAATGACTGAGGCCAGATTTGAATTCGTGTAGATGAGTCTTCCTGACTCCAGGCCCAGCATTCTATTCACTGTGCCATTTAGCTGAAAATTCAAACAAAGATTTAAAAATTAAATCAATTAGAGTCAGTATGTGCAGTGGAAGGGCTAAAGGAGACAATACCTGCAAAACACTTTACAAAACTTTCAAGTGCTTTTGAAGTGAAAGAAAGCTATGAGATTAGGAGTGGCTAAGTGATATCAATCCCTTCTATTTGCATGAAAGGAAAATTTAAGTATCCTCAATCTTATACATATGTTTGCTTATATTTAGATACACTGTGTATGTATACATACATAAATAAATATATATTTAATGCTGCCTTAAGTTGTTAAGTCCTCAATTGAAATATTATTTTATTGTAATATTTTATTATATTATGTTTTATTATTGTTCAATTTTATTGTTCAATATTTATATAATATATCATAGTTAAAAGCATCATAATACATTATGTGTGTATATATATATTTGTAGATACAATTTACATTTATAAAATAGTTATATCTAATTATATTCAATTAGATATACATTTATCTGTAAAAACATTCACATATAATGTTTATAGGTTACATAAAATTATATCTATAAAATTATATATTATTTTATAAGTTACATTGCAGTGTATTATAAAATTATGTTATAAATTTTATATTTATAAATATTATATAAAACATATTTATAATGTAGAATAAATCATTTTATAAATGTACATCTATACCTATATGCACATATACTACCATGACGCCTTTAATTATGTCCTTTGGATAATATAAATATAATATATGTAATATAATATGTATAATATATTTAATAATTTAAATACATTATAATATAATCATATGAAGATATATTTTATATATGTAATTTCATATAATAATAAATATTATATATACACAGTATACTAAAAAGCCTTTAATTTTCTTCATTTGAATAGTTTTCATGCAATCTATAAATATTATATATAAATAATCAAAACAATTTTATAATACACTGCAATGTAACTTATAAAATAATATATAATTTTATAGATATAATTTTATGTAACCTATAAATATTATATGTGAATGTTTTTACAGATAAATTTATATCTAATTGAATATAATTAGATATAACATTATTTTATAAATGTAAATTGTATCTACAAATATATATACACATATAATGTACTATGATGCTTTTAACTATGATTCTTTTAGTTTATGTAATTATATACTTATATAATCATATAAGTAAATTATATTATATATTTAATTATACACATGTATAATTATATAAAATAATGTCATTTATAGATGTAATTTTCAAGTTATCTATATTGTACATGAATATATTTACAAATAATTTTATATCTTTTTTTTTCCCCTGAGGCTGGGGTTAAGTGACTTGCCCAGAGTCACACAGCTAGGAAGTGTTAAGTGTCTGAGATCAAATTTGAACTCGGGTCCTCCTGAATTCAAGGCTGGTGCTCTATCCCACTTCGCCACCTAGCTGCCCCCAATAATTTTATATCTACTCTAATTATATACAATATAGTTTACAAGTATAAACTATATATACACACTGTACCCTGCTGCTTTTAATTGTCAAACCTTCATTTGAATAATTTTCATTTAATATTTAAGTATTTTATATAAAGTATTTTGTAACACAATTTAAGGATTTTATATATAATGCATCATTTTATAAATGTAAATATATCTATATTTATATCTCTATGTATCCACACACCAATATACAAGTCTTCTCCTTTTCCTCATATACCAGACACAAACATATTTCTTTTTTTAAGGAAACACATATGCTATTTAATGTTGGGTTGTTTTTTTTTTGTTTTTTTTTTTTTTTTTTGACTGAAAGACTGAGGTGCTAGAAATAGGGAGTCATAATTAGGAGACAGAACAGCAGGGCTTCTGGCAGGGCTCTGAGCCACTGGGATTATCTGGGAAATGGCAGAGGAGAAGAGTTTGGAACTGGATTGAGGCCAGGAGAGCTGAGCTTGGGTGTGATAGCTGAGGATATCTGATTCACAATCTTTTTTTCATCAGCAGGGGAGAGGAGCTGGAAAACATTTCTTGGCTATGCTGATAGAGGAATGGCTGGAGAGTCTTTTCTCTTACTGTGCTCTTCAAACTACAGAGAGGTTTAGATGCCCTAGAGGGCTTAGGAACCAAAGAAAGAAAGAGATATAGAGAAGGAGGGCAGGATATTGCCACCAAGTTCTTCCCACTAGCAAACTGGAGTCTGGAACTTATCTTAAAACTAAATCTTGAGAGGCAGTCATTGTTTGTCCTTCATTGTTGTGGAGGACCAGGACATCGGGGAGGTGATGGCGTGAATGTGAGTGAATTGGACTTAAGTGAGGGAGGGCTGGGCAAGGTCACCTGCCATACTTTCAGAGTCACTTGGGTCCAATGGTCAATTATAAATCAGGATGACTGGATGCAATGGGAAACCTTGGCCTTTTTAAGCTAAAGTCTTTAAGGAGTCTCAGTTTGACTAAAGCACCACACATTCAGTGATTAGAAGCAGTATAGGATACTGGAAAGAATATAGGATTTAGAATCTGGAAAGCTGGGTTTCATCTCTGCCTCCATTATGTTCTACCTGGGTGAAGCAAAGCAACATGGGGTCCAATATCTTCATCTATAAAATGACAATCTCTAAAGTCCTTTCTATCTCTAAATCTGGGATTTTGGGTGAAATGCTTCTCCTTCTCCCTTAACAGCTTATTCTTACTTGGTAAGTATAGAAAACCAAATTTTACAATTTAGCAACTTCAAAGAGAGTTGGGGATGCTAAAAACATACATCATAAAAATGATGTTGCTCCCAAGTTGTTAATTTTCATAAGTAAGAGAGAGAGACCTGAGTTCTCAAGCCAACAAACCCAAACTCAAAGCTGTGCTCTACTCTTGGGGCACTGCAGTATGCTGCTCCTACTACAGCAACCAAGACTCATAACAAAATGATAGAATGTGACTCCTTAGGGGCAGCAATTGAAACTACTTCTCTCCCAGTTTTTAGTTTACTGCTCTTGCTACACTTACACATTTTGTGACCATTTTATTAGTTGTTCTTCATTAAATTGCAATTCATGGATAGGGGCCAGAAAGGACTTAAAAGGTCATTCAGTCCAATGCCCCTATATTACAGATTAGAAAACTGGTACACAGAGAGGATACATTAACACAATATACAAAGTCCAAAAAACAGAAATGTTAATTTCAAAATGAACTTATTAGAGGTCTATTTTATATTCTAAATGAGTCTTTATTTTATGAAAAGATTTACTGCATGGTTAGTGTTAAATATTAGAGGCCATTACATAAATTATAGCTTTCTTAAATTATATGGTTTAAGAAAGTTTAACTTACACATAAAATTTTAGGAAGAGAACTTTAGGTAAATATATATGATGTAGAGGACCTGTGTGGGCCCTCTGAGACTCCTTCCAGTTTTCCAGCTATAATCCTATGTTAATCCCATTTTGATATATAGCAAAACTGGGGCACAGGGAAATAAAGGAAGGCCACACAGTGATTTGAAACCACAGCAGGAAGAATATCAAGCACTTTTGGTCTCAATCCAATAAAATGGATTTCACTTTGTAGAATAGATGTGTCCCTGAAAAACCAAGAACAAATTGAAGATTTCTCAACTGTGGTAGGGGGCCCATTGTTTAAAGGGAAGCCTTTTATAAAAGCAAATTCTTTGAAAATTGGAATTCTTTGGAAATCTAAGTAATAATTCCCTAAGTTACTATATATCCCTGGTTTGGTTTCATTTTTTAAATAGGAACTAAACATATGGAATTTATATTTCCTGGGATAATCTAGTCTCAGTCCTTTTTATTCTTTTTGCCCATACTTAAACTCTCTCAATCTCTTTCCCTCTGCATCCCTGCCTGCCTCTCTTTTGCCCCCCTCCTTTCTTCCCTCCCTCCTTCCTTCCTTCCCTCCTTTTTCCCCCTCCCCTTTCTCCTTCCCCCTCCTCTTTTCTAGCCCATTTTTCTTGCTCCTCTTCCAAATAATCTCATCTGTTCGACTTCTAGTAGATTCTTTTTACAATGGGCTATTGCCAGGATCAGACAAGAATGGGGTTCATAAGATGCCTTCTTAAATGATCTCAGCTAGTACCCTGATTATGAAATAAATAAGTTCCTTTCTCCATCCCTCCCTCCTCCTTCCTCCTCTTCTCTCTTCTCCCCTCCTTTTTCTAGGGCATCCCTTTTTGCTTTTTGAATACTCAATCCCTAAACTTGTATCTTCTTGTTCATTGACCCCTAAAGATGTTGAGATGACAAAGATGCACTAGTGCTTTCTTCTCTTTCAGTGAGGTAAAGAATTGTTCTCATTCTTTTTCTATTAAATCTCATTTAAAGGTAAACGAGATTTAACTTTTTGATTTCTTTTGTCTGCCACATTTACCTTTTAAAAACTGTATAGTTCTGGTTTTCTCAACAGGAATGCCTAAAAGTCACTGATTTTTATTCGGTCTATTTTATTTCCTGGAGGGCTCTGTTCAGCTTTGCAAGATAAGTAAGTTATTTTTGTACACAGGTTTTTTTTTTTTCTTTTTTCCTTTCTGTCAAATATTTTCTTTGGTCTGATTCTGACTGGGGTTCCTTGGTATCATTTGATCCTTCTTGCTCGACCACTTACAGTATTTTCCCTTGAGCTAGGAGATCTGGAATTTGGAAATCATATATCTGATTGTGTGAAATTTGGGGTTCTTTGCTGGTTTTGATGTGTGGATTCTATTTTGACTCTGTTCTCTAGCTCCCAATTTCTGAGAATTAAAAAAAAAAACAAAACAAGTTCTTTCAATATGTTATCCAGGTATGGGGGAGGTTTTTCTCCCTGAGAGCCATACATACTTCTTGTCTTTATTCCATTTTCCATATCAATTGTTTCTGATAGTAGATATTTCACATCCATCCAATTTTAGTGTCTTTTGACTCTGCTCTAATAATGTTTACTGTATAACTGATTTTTTTTAGTTATGTTTCCTCTATTCTTTATCCTCCAATGATGTCCACTGTTTTGTTATGGTTTTACAACTTTTATATTAAGTTTTTTACTCTTCTTTCAATTTTTTTTCTGCCAAGAGCTCTGTTTGTATCCTTTATCTCTTCTCCTCCTTTGGTCTATTGTATTTTTTTTCATTTCTCTTTGGAGGCAATGCAGCATTATTCTAGAGTTTTGTCCAGAAACCTCTTAATGCATAGTATGTCTTCATTATTTCAACAGGCTTTCTATATTCACTAATTTTCTCTCCGTTGCTTTTCCCTTCCCTGGAAAATTTTAACTTTTGATGAGGATAGGAAGGCTCTGACTGAAGGGCTCTGGAGGGTTAACTGACAAAAGTATAGTCCCTCTGGCTATGACTTCCAAATTTCTTTCACAGTGGTAACTTTTAATGCCATTGTTAGCAGATTCCTTATGTTTCATCATAAGGTAAGGGGTTAGAGAGAAGGGTTGGAAAAACCCAGTGATTATTAATGTGGCCACTGTTGTCATTGTTCCCCAAGAGGATTACTTTATGGAAGTTTTATTTTGCCTTTATTCTGTTACTTCTTCCTATATCTGAGGTGCTGATGGAGAGTTGTAGTTTTGATAGGTTCTTGGGTCCCTCTACCATACCCAATAAACCATGATAAGCCTCCTAGCTTAATACCCCAAAGCTAGCATTTAGCAAAGGAAGTTAAGCTATAGTGCTGTAGAAAGAATAATGGATTCAGACTCAGGGAACATAGATTTGAATTCTGATTTTGTTATTTACCAGCTGTGTGCCTATGTGCAAATTATTTGATCTCCCATAAGCCTAAGTTTTTGTATTCATAAAATGAAGATATATCTACGTTTTACCTCACAGACTTATGTTATTGTTCAGTCATGTCTGACTCTTTATGACTCCATTTGGGTTTTTTTTGACAGAGATACTGAAGTGGTTTGCTGTTTTGTTCTCAAACTCATTTTACAGATGAGGAAACTGAAGCAAAGAGAGTTAAGTGAGTTGCCTAGGGTCACGCTGCTAGTAGGAGTCTGAGACCATACTGGAACTCATAAAAAATTAGTCTTCCTGATTCTAGACATGATACTCTACCCACTGTGGCACCTGCCACCTGGCTGCTCTTACAGACTTATTATGAAGATCAAATGGATTATTTTTTTTCTTAATGAATATGACTCTCTGAAAGAGAGAAACCATTTTAGTTTTAATCTGTTTCTCTCTAGTTTTAGTATCTGACATATGTAGTAGACAATGTTTGTTGCATTTAATTATGTAAATTATACTGTGGATCTTAAAGTACCATGTAAATAAAGGTCACTCACCATTATTTATAGGATATAAGACCTGCTGTAGTGTGGAGATGACCCACATTCTTGAAGACTATATGAGTGGACAAGTTCTGCCAGGTCCTACTAAGCAGCAAAGGCTTTAGTTATGACCTTGGTCTATGAGCCCAAGTCTGATCTATCTACATTAGCTGATGGGGATAATTTTTTTCACATGACAGTTGGTATGTGCCTACCCATGCTGAATGATTCTCATTTGTGTCCCACTATAAATTTATTTCAATAGGTCCAGTCAAGGTATGGGGGGCCAGGAGACTTTCCTCATTTTCTCTCTATGGTTTTTTCCCCCTCAGGCAATTGGGGTTAAGTGACTTGTTCAAGGTCAAACAGTTGAGAAGTATTAAGTGTCCGAGGCCAGATTTGAACCCAGGTTCTCCTGACTTCAGGGCTGGTACTCTAGCCACTGTCCCTTCTAGCTGCCCCTTCTCTTCATATTTTGAAGATGACAAGGAAGAAGTATGTGAACTTTTAAATTGGTGATCCTTTGCTTTCATTAGTAACCAGCCCATCTTCTTTCAATTCACATAGGTAGAATAGTGGTGAGAGCATTCAATCTATAGTTGGAAAGACCTGACTTTGAATACTACTTCAGACACTTAATAGCTATATCACTCTGGTCAAATTATTTGTCAGCCTTGATTTGTTCATATACAAAATTGAGATAATGATAAAAATTCTTCTCAGAGTTATTTTGAGGAATAAAGTGCATTGGAAACCTGAAATCACTATACAAATACTAGATATTAAAGACATCTGTTTATTCCTTCATAATTCCTCCATTGCTGACTTTTTCCTCCACCCTCTCAACTTGCCTCTATTTCCCTTTGAGTGATCCTCAGCATCCATTCTCCAGAGACCATAACATTCCATGAATCACAGTCATAGAAATATATGATTTTTTGACATTAGATACTCACCTAACTTGGAATTCATTAAAAAGAAATCAAATCCTTTTGATAATTAAATATGAAAAGCAGGAAATTTCAATAAGAATTTAAACACAATCTTAAAGTTCTAGATGGTATGAATTTCTTGAAGGTTGGAGTATTATATTACTGAGCGGCTCCTTAAAGTTGCATAGGATTTTTCTTGCCTGGAAAAATACCTAGGGTATTCAGTAGATGTCACATACTATTGATATGTCCTATAATCAGCCTAGACCATGATAATGAATAAACCTGACAGCTGCACTAGCACCAGAATCCCTGTAGTCCATAGCCCAAGATCTTTATTAGGATTCTCTAGGAGGGCTCACCAACTGCACCACCTGGAAAGGAGATTTGGTGGAGACAAGTCCTCAGTCTGCCCTTTTCCATGTACTGAAAGCATTTACTTAACCATCAGGCAAGACAGACCACCTGGGGAGCTACTTTGCAGAGGCGCCACCATCACCCCAACATTCCAATTGGAACCTTGGGGCTAGCGAAATTCTGCCTGTTCAGCACTCTCTCACCCACAGCCAGCATGACTGTCCTTCCAGCATACTTCCCGACCTCCTACTTCCTCATTCTAAAATTACTGCCCTAGGCATAAACTTGGGGCCCCCCAACTTCTCAATGCTCTGTTATTCTTTCTTTTCTACAGTGCCTTTTGAAACTCTCATTTTGCTGCAAGTAGATAACCCTGACATTCTTGAACTTTTCCAAGAGCATTCTTTCTATTTCTTTGCATTAACTAAAACCTATCATTTCTCTGATGACTCCCTATCTCTTGAAATCTTTTTCAATGGAGAGTGTTCCTTCTCCCACTTCTTTTGCTTCACAGACCCCCAAAAAGGGAAGAACACACTCCTGGTTCCCACTGGCTAAAGAGCATTAGAGTCAGCACTGCTCACAGAAAGAGTATTGGCTTTAGAATCAGAGGAACTAGTTTGAACTGACACTGTTATTTGTTACCAATGTGATTCCTAATAAATCTCTGGGTTTGATAGTAATAGGGAAGTTTGGAGGGGGAGGGTTTGAAAGAAAGATAATTCATTCTACTTTGGACAAGTTGAATTTAAGAAGTCTATTTGACATCCAATTCAAAAACATAGTCCTCCCAGGTTCCCAGGTTCCCCACCTAGGAGTAATCCTGGAGTATTCACTTTCTCTCACCCCTTTCCCATATTCAGCTTATTGCCAATGCCTCTTGACTTCACTTTTGCAACATCTCAAACATGATCCCTTCTCTCTTCTGACATGGCTGGATGCAGGCTCTCAGCTTGCTATGGTCTACTGCTATAGCATTCTGGTGGATCTGTTTGCCTTAAGTCTCTTCCCACTCTGATCCATTCTTCATCAAGCAGCCACTGATTTTCCTAAAACCTGAGTCTAACTCCTTCTAATAAATAAACTCCAGTGGCTCCCTATTGCTTGCAGGATCATTTCTTTGGCATTCAAAACCTTCCATGGTCTAGACTACCCTATCTTTCCAGTTACACCTTATTCCATGACATGTACTCTTTAATTCGATGTCATTGGACTACTGGCTATTTTATGGACAAAACTCTCCATCTCTAGACTCTGAGCTTTTTCTTTGGCTGTACCCCATTTCTGCAATACTCTCCCTCCTCATTTCTATCTCTTGGCTTCCCTGCTTTTCTTCAAATTCCAGCTAAAATTCCATTTTCTATAAGTTTTTCTCAACCCCTCAGTTCTAGTGCTTTTCTTCTGTCAATACTTTTCTATATATTACTGTGTAATATATTATACATATAATGTATATATATATAACATATATGTATACACAATGTATATATATCATATTATAATAATATATATTATATATAATATATTATAATGACAATATAATGATATATTTATTAATAAATATAATATATATTAAAGAATATACTAATTTATACATACATATAATATGACTGTATATATTTAAATATGTAAATTAAATTAACTATGTAAATAGAAATTAAATTTAAAATTATATATATATATATATATATATATATATAAAGTTTGTAAATATTTGCTTATCATATCTTCCATAAAATAGTGATATTCTTGAATTCAGGAAAGGGACTATCTTTTTTGCCTTTTGTATCCCCAACATTTAGCAACTAGTAGGCACTTAGTAAATTGTTTATTGACTGACTGCTCCACAGCAGAGAAGGATTTACAGAATTTGTAAATCCTGAAGATTACTCCAACTTGAAAATCAGTGAAAACAGTCAGATTTTTTCTCCCCAGATTTGGAGTGAACCTCAAGAGTCCATCTGTCCAAGCCACACTTAGACAAGCATCCTTTCTACACCATCCCCAATAAATGATCATCTAGCCACCTCCGCTTGGAGACTTCTAGTGAGAGGAAACCCATTACCATCTCCTGAGGCAGCCCATTCCACTTTTGGACAATTTTTGAAGGCTTTTCAAATGAGACAGAGAGCTACAGTTCTTTCCTTTACCAACAGCCATAAAACACTAATTTCTCTCTTTTCAAAATTCTGAGAAGCTCAATATGTCAAAAATGTATTTTCTAAACATCCACCCTCATAGCCTTCCTGTGAAAAAGATTAGTTGCAAAAACTACATGGGAAAAAACTCTCCAAGGCCCTGAAATATTAACTGGCCCAGACAGTCAAGAAAGACCTTGCTGTTCTCGGTTCCAGCTGCCCTCTGCCCACACTCATGCCAACCACCTCTTCCCTAAGCCAAAGTATGTATAGCAAAGATATAAGCCAGAGGCTTCCTGTCACATTCTACGTGTTGATTTAAAATCTCAGTGAAAAACTAGCCTGATATGTATGAAAATATCCAAAGAGTTTACTAGCTGGGGTGTCCTGAGCAAGGCCATACTGAATCATTAATACAAAACCCTGAATTAAGGAAAAAAGAAAATAGTATGGAATATTAGCAGTTCTTCAAATCCAGCTATTTGCTTTCCATCTACCCAGTTTGTTTTGCTGAGTTTAAACAGATGGTAAACAATCATTTATTAAGTGCTTAATTTGTAACAGGAATTGTGTTAAGAATTGATTATACAAAACAAGACCTTTCAGGCAGGTCCAAAACATGTTGGAGAAATGTCGTCACTTTTGTGATATGTTTTTAGGAGTCTCAGGACAATCCTTCTGTTCCGTAAAATACAGCTTCATCCCAAAAACTGGTTTCATAGACCCTTAAAGAGGGACAAAACCTTTTATTTTTTTCATGTAACAAAGATTTATTTTTCAGAAGGGAAAAAAGTTAGCAAAACTGATCAATACATTGAAAAAAATCTTAAAATATACACAGTGTTCCATACTCATGAGCTCCCTCCCTTCCACTTTTGCAAATGAATGGGGCAAGGGATCTTATAGTTCTTTTCTGGTGCCAAACTTGTTCTTTGAATTTTTTAGCATTCATTTTTGGTTCTTTTGTAATGTTGTTTTTCCCTACTTATGTTGTTGTACTCATTAAAACCTTTTATTTCAAAGTTATAGGTAAAATTTTAAATGCTAGTGGGTAACTCCCCCACTACCCACTTTCTCCTCAGTCCCTTGCAATCAGGCTTAAATCACCCCAAACTTTACCAGAAGCTCTCTAAAATTATCAATGACTCCCTATATGCCACCTTAACTACCCCTCTTTAAGTCCCCAATTATTTAGAGTGAATGTCCTCCAAGATCCTGTTTTTAACTCTCTTCTCTCTATCGACAAAACTCCCCTGGGATCACACAAAACTTATGTTTGCAAAGGCAGATCTCCCAACTCTCCTATAGGATTGACATTTTAATGTTCAGTGTGCAAAGAGTAATGTTGTGCAAAGAGTAATGTTGTATTCAAAGCAAAAATAAAAAAAACTTTTGGAATTACTTTCAAAGAAAAGCAGCATATGTTAATAAAATTAAAAGTAATTCTCAGGTCAGATGACCTAGTTTCATATTCTACCTGACATAACCTTGTATGGCCTACTGACATCACTTAACCTTTATGGACCTCAGTTTCTTCATTTGTAAAAGGAAAGAGTTGGACCAGAGGGCATAGGCTATCCCTTCCAAGTCTAAATCTTTGATTCTTCCTAGAAGCCCATTCATCTCGAGGGTTTCTGCTGTTACTTTTATGCAGATTACTACAAAATTTATATCTTCAGCCCCAGAAGCTCCTGTTCCATGACCATAATGCTGAAAGGGACATTAATGGTCATTGGTCCAACCTCCTCTCTTTACAGATACAGCTACAGATGATCTATGCTTCCGAAATCACAATGCTATCAGCAGCATCAAAATATGCCTAAGGAAGCTGTCCAGATCATCTTTGCAGATGATAATAAATGTCTAGTTGGGGTGGAATTTGAATTCAGTCAGGTCTTCCTAACTGTAAGGTCAGTGCTCTATCAGAGACTATGCTCCCTTTTCTGAGCTCTAGACTGGCATTACCAGCTAGATATTCTATTAGCATTTTGATCTAGACAATATTATATGACAATAATGATAAATGAAACAGACGATCTGTCATAAAATTGCTCATCTTCTTTGCTCAATACTTCAAAGTCTGTCTATATCTTCACCTGTTCCCCCTTTACTTTGCTCCATTTTCCTTCTAAGGCCATCTCCCTCTATGCTTGTCCTTCAACCTGTCCCCTGCTCTCTCATCAAGAAGCTTCCTCTAGCTATCTTTTTCTTCCCTTCCCTTTAGGATCATCTGGAAAATAAGCAAGAATTCATTAAAAAGTCCTATCCATGCATGCCCTGGTCATGGCACATTCTGACTACCTTACACATAGCTTCAAACACCTCATCCCACTGAAATTCTCCTAAGCCAACCTTGCGAATGGATTATAAAGAGTATGGAGAGGAGAACTGAAGAATGAATGATAAAAGAATCCTAGAAGCTATGTAGTCTGGCTCCTCTTTGACAAATGACGAACTGATTCCCAGAAAGCTTATATGCCTCTTCTGAAATGACAACACTATCAGCAATGTGAAAATATGCTTAAGGAAGATGTCCAGACAGCTGCCTTTAAAACAGCATCATAAAAACCAAAATGGGATTGTGCTCTCTTGAAAAAAATTTGAGATTCTGGGTAAAGAAAGCTGTGACTGAGCTATTCACCCACCTCCATTCCCCACTGTTTCTTGAGAGTAAATTAGAGCTTAGCCAGTAGAATTCTGGGGCATTTAGGTGGTAAAGGGCTAGAATACTGGGCTTGGAGTCAGGAAGATCAGAGTTCAAATTTTACTTACTAACTATGAGTCTGGGCAAGTCACATCACCCCTATTTGCATCAGTTCCTCATCTGTAAAAACGAGATGCCCTGGAGAAGGAAATGCCAAAATATTCACACAATAGCCAGACTGAACAACAACAGTAGGATTCTAGATAGAGCATTAGCCTCAAAGATAAGAAAAAATGGTTTCAAACTCTCTCTCTCTTTGTTGAGGCAATTAGAATTAAATGACTTGTACAGGATCACACAACTTACCAAAGTGTTAAGTTTCTGAGGCTGGATTTGAGCTCAGGTTCTCCTGACTTCAGGGCTGTTACTCTATTTACTGCATCACGTAGCTGTCCCCAAGCCCTATCTCTGAATAGTTAGTTGTGTCATCATGGGTAAGACATATCATTTCTCAGTGCTACAAACAACTCTCTGTGATTAGGCTGCCTCACTCCATAGGTAGAGGAAGTTTACTTGTCTAAAAGATCCTTCTATTTATGGAACCACATATCTAGTTTCCATCCCCAGAAGGAAAGTTTCAAAAGTGTTCAGGTATAGAATATTTTTTTTTACTACCTCATAAAATTTTTCTCCCCTTTCTATAGTTGCTAGTGTCCTAAGAGAGCTTATTTAATATGTTAGCACAAATAGCCTAAAGATATATAGTATCACACTAGTACTATTCTGGAGAATTTTCATTTTTATTAAACTTTTACTCATCAATAGCATTTCTTTTAGGTAAAATTTAATTTCTTTTAGGCCCAGAAGCTGTGTACCTTATTTTCTGGCTCAGCCAATGTTCTGTTCTTTCTTTGAGTCACTACACTCTAATTTCTCCACATCCTTTTTACCCCAGGACACCTAAATGGGAACAGAGGACTCTTGCAAAGTCTGAATAGAATTACAGAGCTCTGGTGTGCTTTTAATATGCTGAATCTTAGAACGCTGAATTTTTTGTGTGTGCCTAATTTCTGGCCTCATTTAGGACCACCTTCAATAATTAACACCTCAGAAGGAACTAGAGAATGCCCCCCAAGTCACTTAAGCTTCTAATTTCTCTAGGTGAGAAAAACCCAGAACTTCCTCTGGGTGTGGTACAATCTGAATGTAACTTCCTTAGATAAAACAAATTTCCTTTTGGAAGACTGGAAGTATCTGTTACCAAACATGAATTACACAGCATCTGGTTGAGCTGTCTAGACATAGTCAACCCCGGCGACACTGCCTTCTCTGTCAAAAACCTGGGTAAGGCCCAAAGAAAGCTGATGTCCAGCTAAGCTCGGAAATATATTCCTTCCAGCCAAAACCTGGCAGGGTTCTGGTGAGCACATTTGAAGCCAATGAAAAGCATGATTGGAAAATTAAGAACACCAAGAAAACGGGAACTACAAAACCCTTTCACAAATTAACTAGGATCAATGGCATCAAGGATTTGAAGAGTTTCCAGGCTAACTTCTAAATAAAGGAGCAAATTGGCCTTGTGGGTCCATCCAGATATTTTTACAGCCTCACAGATCCTGTCCTTCCCCTCCTCCTACCTTCAGAGTCTGACAAGCAATTATCATACTACTAATGATAACAATCTCGAGATGTTATCCAATTAAGAGTCTAGTTTTTAAAGCATGTTCTTTTCAAAGAAATCAGTTTTGTCTTCACAACATCTCTGCCAAAACGTTATATATAAACAATGGGTAAACTGAGGCACAGACCGATACTCTGCATAGCACCCCGGGAGGCAGTGTGTATAAGGAGAGTCAGAGAACCTATATTTGAATCCCAGTTTTGCAATTTAGGTTTTACAGCATTTTATCTGATACAGTGGAATTGTGGAAAGAATTCTAGATTTGGAGTTAAGAAGCCTGTTCAAATCATCCCGTCTCTGCCCCTTACTACCTATATGACTTTGGGCAAGTAATTTAACTTCTCTAGGTGCCAGTTTCTTCATCTGTAAAATAAGTTAGAGTTCTAATGGATGGCCCCTGAGGTTTCTTTCAGGTCTAGATCTAATTCCCTATGAAACCTATCTTTTTCTGGCGAGGGAAACAGAAGCCCAGCCTGAGAAGCCTTGTCCAAGGTCACACAGGTATCAAATGCTGGAGATGAGATTTAAACTTAGGTCATATGGTTAGGTCAGGCAAGTCATTTATCTAGCCTTGTCTTCTCTTCTGAAAAATAAGAGAACTGAACTGGATGAATCTTCTACCTCTTAATCACAATCCTCCCCAACCTTTCAGTGTTACAGAAATGGTGGGGGAGCTGGAAGAAAGTTGACTTCCTCATACTTCTTTCTGAGACCACCCATATAAGTTTTGAGGGATCTTAACATGGGGTCCATGGATAGATTTTATAAAACTAAGATGGGGGAATGAAATCTTTATTTTCAGTGTAACTGAAATTGAGCATCACCTTCAATAACTTTAAAATATTGTCCTGTGAAGGTATTGGTAGGCTTCATCAGATTGTCAAAGAAATCAGTGCCCCCAAAATTAAGAAGTTCTGATCCAGGAAACCATCCTTATATACCTTCTATAGTCTTGGCATCCCACGTTCTGACACTTTTTGCTCTCCAGCAGGGTTTGGCCCTGGGCTCCATCCAAAGGCTTTTAGCTACTAAAATATCAAAGCTATTTCACAATTTGGCAATTTCTCCTCTGAGACACTGCCAAAGAAAGGACCCTACAGACAGTGGTATAGAGAGTCTCACTTTTCCTAGCTCTATTCCACATCCTCCCATCTTTATAGCTTCAAAAGAAGGGTATTGAAATAAATTGTTTTATTTGATTAAAACCTTGATGCAGACCCATAGTGTGTCTAAACTATCTTTGTTGCAATATATAGGAGTATATTACATAGAAGCTCAAACTAGGAGAGTTGGTTCAATTAATTAAAAATGAAAACAGATTCCTAGACAAAGAGTTTCTTACTAATGTGACATTAGGCTCCTTCAAAAAGAAGGGGAGGCAGGAGTTTGGGAGGTTTTTCCTTTTTAATTTGAAAGCCCTCCAAATGTTATTCCATTACTCAACTTCTGTCAACTCTGTTCTAAGTGGGGAAAATGGTAAACTAGAAATAGTCTCTATTTAGCTTGAGATCAAGAAGAAACTTTCAGCATAACTAGGCATTTTCATATTTCATTTTTACTTTTAATTTTTAATCTCCATCCCTCAATATACTCTTTCCTCTTACACTTCCCAGGGAGCCCAGATCTTATAATAAAGACCATCCATCTGGTGAGCTCACACAATTTTGAAGCTGGTAGGCTTCCAGAAGAGGCTGACCAAGGAAATTGTGGGGATGGGGATCAAGACCACACCATAAGATGAGTTAAAAGAACTCTTGTTAAATAGGTTCACTCAAGAGAAAACTCATAAGTTCTATCAGTGATCTTCAAATACTTGAAAGCTTTTAATGTACAAGGAGAAGAAACTTGTTCTAGGTTCCAGAGGACAGAAATAGGAGTAATGAGTGGATTCATATAGAAAGGTAGCTTTGGGCTCAATATTATTTATATTTTAGACTGGTGATAATTAGATCTATCCAACAATGGAAAGAGCTATGTTTCAGGAAGTAGTGGACTCCATTCCTAAGACAACTTTAAGAGAAAATTAGATGATTATTTGTTGGATATATTGGGGTGAAGTTGCTCTCCTGAGGTCCTTCCCAACTTTGGAATGTTGAGATTCTGTAGAACAGAAAATGAGCCTACTGTGACTCAAAGCAAAACTAAGAGAACTAGTCAGGTCCTCTAGAAAACAGAAGCTATGTTGAATAAAATCACTGCTCCAGGCAAAGTTATGCTTGGTTTAAACCCAGGCTAAAATCTTACCACTCACTGGTCAATGCCAACATTCTCAAGGAGCTTGCTGGACTTTGTAGATTAAACAAAATGCTAATATAAAACCTAGCATATCCTCTGCTTCCTCGATTTGCCAATCAACCAATCTTAATTCTCTGTGGGAAATATTGCAATGATTTCTACTCTTTGAAAGCCTCCATCTTTGCTCCCTCATTCAAATATCAACAAAACTTGTTGTAGTATCCCCAAACTCTTCCCTTCTAATTAGTTCCAGGGAGACAGTGAGAACTTGTAGTGCACCCAGAGTCTGCCCTGTGGCTAGGCAATAAATATTAATTGAGACAATAATGCCAGCACTTTCATAACCTTTCTCATTAGCAACATCAAAGTCTATTAACAGGTTTGAGGCTTTTATTCCAGACCACTAATTATGATTCATGTTTTGTTGACCTTAAACTGACATTCTAATTCTCTCAAATCACTCCTACTTTGTAAGAGTAAGGCTGTCAGACAAGATTATTAAGTTTGAAGAGGGCTGCAATCCTGATTCTTCCTAGACCCTTAAGAAGAGTCCATTTCCTCCTCCCTCCATATTTGCACCTCTCTGCCTCTACTAAAGTTAATCACTTCACTACTTCTATTCCACCAATGGTCATATCTCCAATGAAAAACAATCAAATTGACTGTTGGCCTTTCTGCTAAAGAATCTACATGATTTCCTTTGTATAGATACTCTCCAACTTGAAACAACAATAATGTGAAGAAGTATGTTTTTGCTTTCAAAGTGGACACCACAAATTACAGAGAAATCAGTATTAAGGAATGAAATAAGAAAAATATCTTCAGATCTTTGGTTTAATAAAACACAAGAAAGTTAATTTTCAAAAAAGGTACACTTTATAACAAATTCAAAGTCTGGAAAATCCCAGAAACAAAATGGACTCCATGTCTCAGACTTATTATTCCAGAAAGCTTAGAAAATGGTACTTAATTGATACCCAATTGTGGTTGGGAAAATTTCAGGCAAAGAACATGACTTAGCCTTTCTTGCTATGTTACCTAGAAAATCTTTCATTCCAACTTTCTAGTGGGTCCTCAAATGAATATAATGACTTTCTTTTCAAATTAAACATCAATCTGTCCCTGATTCATGAAATCACAGAATCTTAAGTCATAAGGTTCTCGGCAGTACCTGCCCACCTATACCCAAAAGAAATCTCCACCAAATCAACTGACAAGGGGTTAACCAAGCATCTGCCAGACGCTTCATGGAAGGGGAAACTACCACCTCTATAAGCAGCCACTCTACATTCTACTCTGGACAGTTCCAATGAATGATTAGGAAGTTTTTCTTGACATAAATTGTCTTGACGAAAATTGTCGCTTTCAAACTTCCACCAATTGCTTCGGGTTCTGCCCTCAAAAGAATTTCAATCCCTCTTCCATATGACATTTTTTTCAAATATCTGAATACAGCTATTAAACGTCCCCTGAGAAGTTTCTTCTCTAGACTAAATATTAAATATGTTCAGTTCCTTCACCTGTTTTTCATATGACATGTTCTCAATATCTTTCATCATCTTGGCTGCTCTAATCTAGATATTTTTCATCACATAAATGTGATTTTTAATCTGTGGAACTCAGAATGAAACATAATACTCCAGATGAGTATTGACAACAGCAAGAGTACAGATGAGCTATCATTTCCTTATTCCTGGAAACCAAGTCTCTTCATTTATTCATTCTAAAATCTCTAGTTTGGGGTGTTTTGTAAATTGTTTTAGGCTGCCACACCATATTACTGACTCATATTAAGTTTTCAGCTCATTAAATCCCTCCAGTTCTTTTTCAAAACAACTTGCCTAACCATTTTGTTGTTCACTTGTTTCGGTCATGTCCAACTGCTACTTGTGATCCTAATATAGGATCTTTTTGGCAAAGATACTGGAATAGTTCACCATTTTCTTCTCCAGCTGCTAATCTTGCCTCTCCTAATTTTGGACTGAAGTTGATGATTTTTTATACCTGAGGGTAACACTTTACATTTATCTCTATTAAATTTCATTTTATTAGACTTAGGTCAAAGCTCAAGCCTAAAAGGATAATTTAGGATCCTTATTTTACCATCTGATATGGAGATGTCAAACTCCAGAATTTTAAGAAATTCAGAAATATTTAACAAAATAAATAAAAATACAACACAATATAGATAATTCTAATTTGTGTTTTCATAAGTCAATATGCATCTTGCCAAGATCAGTTTCTATTTCAGCATGCATTTAGTTGATAAGCATCACTTATAACTTTTTATTATTTGCAAATTTGATAAGCATATCTGCCACGTAGTCCTTTATCCTTGTCATTGACAAAGATGTGAAAGAGTAGAAGGCAAAGCACAGATTTCTGACTCCTTCTCCTCCTTCTCCTCCTCCTCCTTTTTTCTTCCTCCTCCTCCTCTTCCTTCTCCAATTTCTACTTTTTCATCAGCAACAACACCACCCATACCATTCTAAAAGTTATCTCAAATATGCTTTTAATGAATTTCAGAAGATGAGGTTATAATCCAATACTTTTACTAGGTCATAAAAAAGTAACGCTATTCACCTCTACAACAGCCTGCCCGCCTCCAATTTAAACATTGACAAAAGAATAGCAGAAGAGTAACCTCTCCTGAGGTCATTTTATATCTCAACTCCACTGAACTAAAATGAGGGAAATGAGATAATTATAATAATTTTAATAATAAAATGCACATACTACCACTCTAACAATACACTTCAGAACCATAAAATAACAGCCTTGGAAAGTGAAATTGTAAACTACTAAGGAAAGAAACAAACATTTATCAAGCACCTATTGTGTGCCAGTCACTATACTAAATGTTTTACAAGAATTACTTCATTATTGAATCCTCACAATAACCCCAGGTGGTAGTTACTATTACTATCCTCATCTTACAATTTTGGAAACTGAGGCAAAAAATTTCAGTGATTTGTCCAAAATCATACAACTTGTGTCTGAAGCTAGATTTAAACTTAGGTCTTACACCAGACCTCTATCCATTGCTTCCCAATGTAATGAAACACAGGGTTTTCATCATTTCAAGGGAGCTATAGTGAGATGAACACTTCCCTGTTAAAAAGGAGGCAGATGATTGGTTGGCACCAGAGAGCAGTGATAACCAAGTTTATTAAAAAGCCTACAGAAATTATTTTGGAACAACAGCTGTCATTCCTCCAAGCAAAAGTAAAGACTGATAATACTGGATTTGTCAAAGGAAACTTAAAGTGATTTACCTCCAGATGGAGTCAGTCAAACTGCTGAGATCCAAGAACTGAATCAAAAGGGTTTCCATAGGTGATATCCACATGCAATTTGGAAACAACATATTGACTGACAAGAATCGAATAAATGACCAATTTATGTAGATGTTTTTGTTTATGATCAGAATTTATTATGGGTATTTATGTTTATGAAGACAATTCAGATTCACTTCCCTACTGCCAGAAATAATAGAAGCTTTATTCTTTAGGGTCCTAGACTTGGTGATCACCGCATATTATGCAAGAAAATGGTGTAAATAATAACCCCCATGACTACAAGCTGCAAAAATTTAGCATAATCAGCTACAACCTGAAGGCTAGAATAATATTGCAAAAGCTCATTATGTTTCACGAACTGTCAGGTGAATACTACCAACAGAAACCAAAACCAGACCTTATGACAAACTGAACTGCTGTCCTTGATTGACCTGGAATAACACTGATTCTTAAAACTTTTAGGGAAGATGTTTTTAACATATGCATTATGCAAAATACTCATTCTCCAAGATACATGGAATAATATATTGATAATATAATAATAATGTCAGCCTGTCTGCTATTAAAGCCATGCCAAGGATGCTTCCAATGAGCCTACATCTGATGATAACCTAGTTATTGATGTTTGTTGTTCAGTCATGTCAGGGCGTGTTCTTGGGAAAAATACTGGAGTGGTTTGCCATTTTCTTCTCTAATTACAACTTAGTATTTTCATGCAGCTATAAAAAGTGATTATTTTTCTATCTGTATAACATTTTAGATCATTAAATATAAGAGAATAATTGCAGGAACATGAATTTTTCCTAGGGTTTTTTCTATTTGAATCCTTCTGAAAAAAATGAGAACAAAATAATAATAATAATGAGCAAGAATGATGATGATATAATAATAATAACAGTCACCAATTACAAGCTCAGTAGAATTTGAACAGAGCAGGGAACAAACAGCTTCTGTTCTATTATCCAAATTCAGCACCTTTTTACATGTTTTTCCTAACCTCTTGCATACTAAATCCTGACTACAACCATTAGCATCAATGAGCAGAAGTTACAAAAAGGCAAATTTAGGCTTATGAGAATATAAAACTTTCTTGCAATTAAAAGTTAACCCAAATTAGAAATAGCAGCTTTGGGAAATGGGTAATTTCACCATCACTGGAGGGTTTCTGAACATGGCATAAAAATCAAATACAAACGGGATCATTTAATTATATATAAGGATCTCTGTAGGTTGCATATTGACATAGAAAACCTCTATTAAAATTGTCCTATTATATATTTTTATTTATTTTGTTAAATATTCATTTTAATCTTGTTAGGTACTGTTGAATGTTTGGCACCTCTGGGCTACATAACTGCTTATTGGATATATTATGGAAGAGATTCTTATTTGAGTGTGGGTTGCACTAACTGACCTCTTACATCCTGTGATTTTATTTTTGTTATAATGAGGACTCGGGTGGCCACTATTGTGAACCATCTTCCCTGAGTGCCAATTATAGAGATTCATTACTTGCTTCCATTGTCCAAAGACCTAGTTTTCTACTTCCATCTCCTAAAATCTCACCCTTCCTCTCTCTCCCTATTATAAAATACAGCACTGTACTTCAAAGCCTTACCTATCTGAATCTAAAGATAATCAAAAGCAATTATGATGATGATGGAAAACAATTATAATAAATAACACAGCACAGGAGCAAATAGCCTCCTACTTTGACCTGCAGTATTGGCCAATTTTATCCTGCTGGACTAATAATTTTGGTCCCAATTGTCTCTGTTTCTCCTGAAATGACCCATGCTTTGGCATGATGCTAGAAATGGCTCCTTAGTACTTCTTCCTTGTTTAATCATTGGCAAGCTGGTTATCTTTGCCTGCCAATTTACCTACTGATTAATACTCTTGCTAGTTTAGCATTATATAATGCTTCAGTAAAATGCATGTATCTTTTAGTCCTGTGATAAGTCTATTAACTAGTGATCACTGCTTCTTCACCCTTTTCATTCTTGCAGATGGATCCACTTAACCTCACTTTCAAGTTCAGAACAGACTCAAATTATGACATCAAACTAAAATCTGAAAAATAACAAATAATAATAATATTAATAATTCCTGGTGATCTTTAAAGCATAAAAGAGAGCAGAGAATAAACAGTCCTGTGAGGTACATTCAAAGACTGAACTCAATAGTAATCCTTCTGTTAATTGTCGTATTCCTTACCTGATCAGGTCATTAATTAATTATTAATAATGTATATTTACTTATTTAGTATGGGTAGAGAAAAGAGAACTAGCTCCAGAGTGAGAATACAGGGGTTCAAATCTGTGATTTGTGTGATCTAAGGAAATTTTTCAGAATTTTAATTTCCTCATCTACAAAATGAAGTGGAGAAGTTGATTTAGTGAGTTTCTGAGGTCCTTTCCATTGTTAGATCTATGATCTTGTGATCTATTCCTTAGGCTGGGGCTGGTGGAAGGGACTGAAAGGAACAGGCCAACAGTTTCTTGGCACTGAATCAGTAACTGCTTCTGCTTTGCACCCTAATTCAAAATAATCAGATTCATGCTCTGGCCCCCATTCCCTAAGAGCTAATTCCTTTTCCTTGTTATGCTCTTTCCCAGAGTGGCAGAGACAGATTTGTACTCTAATTATTCAATAACTGAGTACCCCAGCATCCCTAGTGATTGGATTCTTGACACTGAATACAAGTTTCCTAGGAATGGATCATCTTATACATGATGGGAAACTTCCCTGAAGCCAGTAACACATAACAAAAACAACAATGATGGCAATGATAGTGATGATGATAAAAAACTACAAATTCAGTTGAGTGTAACTTACAGAGCAGGAAGTAAAACAGCTTCTGCCCTATTATTGAAATTCAAAACCTTTTCACATGTCTTTTCCTAACCCCATGTAATTTGAATCTTGCCCAAAATCATTAGCATCAACATATGGAAGCTACAAAAAGGGCAGTTTAGGCGTTCTATTAAGAATTAACACAAATTAGAGAGAGCTGCCTTGAAAAGTAAGGATTTTCCCTGACTTTGGAAGTTTTCAGAACTTTCATAACATATCTCTTATAGCTGTCATACACTGCTGATCAACAATCTGTCTTCCAGTTTTACATGTGTTGCTTTATCCACCTCTGTCACCACATCTGCAGTCAATTAGTCAATAAATCTCAATTGACTTTTCACCCACTTTATCCTCTCTGAATGAATACTTTAGATGCAGTGGTCCTCAAAGTTTTTAAATATGGGGCCAGTTCACTGTCCCTCAGACTGTTGGAGGGCCGGACTATAGTAAAAACAAAACCTCACACTCTGTCTCTGTCCCTCAGCCCATTTGCCATAACTTGGCCGGCCGCATAAACATCCTCAATGGGCCGCATCTGGCCCGCAGTAGTTTGAGAACCCTTGAGAGAGTTTGGACAGACATTCTTCCTATCTTCACCTATTGATTAATCTTTCCATTTCATACCTATACTTAGATTCATGTTATCTTTGCATCGGTCCCTGGAATCAACTTAGTTCAACAAATATTTATTATTATTAATAAAACTCTTTTCTAAAGCATCTTAAAAACAGCAAAACTGTTTCCCTCACAGTAATCCTATAAAGCAAATAATAATGATGATACCCACTTTAAAAATGTAGAAACTGAAGTTCAAAGAGGTCAAATGTCTCACCTATAATCACACAGTTAATAACTATGGTAGAATTTGAACGAAGGTTCTCTTATTCTAAATCCAAAGCTTTATTCATTATGCCATGCTACGAGCAATGTGCCATAGTGGTTTCTTTGAAGTGGAATAAAATCAGTCCATGATAGGAAGAATAAGCTTGACATTAGTACAGTTAGATTAAAAAAAAAGGGTTCAAATGATTCTGACACTGTAATTCAGTCAGGGTTAAAACAATTCCTTTCTTCAAGTTTACATTTTCCCCGTTAAGTGGCAAACTTCTTAAGACAGGTGATGGAGGTGGAAGGTGTCAGAATAAAGTGTTATAAGACAAAATATAAATGTAAGAGACATATAAGACTGTGATATAAAATATGACCATAGGATAGGTACAAGCATTGTGTTATAGGTTATATATTATGAAGACACAGACTTCATTAATGAAGTAGTTTTGAATTAAGTTATGAAAGATAGGTCAAATTTTGAGAGGTAGATAAGGAAGAAGTTGGGGACATCATAAGGGAAGACATGATTGGAGTTAGCAATTCAGGGGAGCATGTTTGGGCATCAGCAAGTGATCTAGTTTAGCTGGAGCACAGGGTACCTGTAGAGGAATATTTGGAAAGAAATCAGGAAAAAAATAGGTGAGAACCACACTGAATAGACTCTTGAATGCCAACTTGAATTGAGTTTAGATTTAATTCCTTAGTTTAGCCCCATCAATGGATCTAAACTCCAGTTCTGACAATATGATATTTTCAAACAGCTAGAAATACCATTGTTTTAATAGTTGTGAGACCACCAACTGGCATTAGTGGTGTGTTACATAATTACAAAAATTAAAACCTAGGAAGGTTGAGTAAATGCAACACCACTCCCTCCTTCCCTCCCTTCCTTGAAGAAGTAAAGGACTATGGGTGCAGAATATTGCTTATATTGTTAGACATAGAAGATATATTAATTGATTTTGATGAAGTGTTTTTTCCCCTTCTTTCTTTTAAAAAATTATTGCAAGGGCTTTTCCTCTCTGGGTAGGGGAAAGGAGAGGAATAGATTTAGAAATGCCTATAAAGCACAAAAGGCATGGAAAAAAGATTATTTCAAATGTAATAGTAATATACACAGAAGTATTTGTGTGCACTATATATGTGTGTGTATTTGTATAAACTCTTTAGAATTACTATACTATACTGCTTTATATTTAAGATAGTGCTATTGACCTAGAATGACCTTAATCCTGATAAAGTTTGCCCTCCTTCCTCTCCATTTGATGACTTTTAAAAAACCCTTTTCCCTTTTTAGGTTATGAAGATGCAGGCTTTGGAATCTAAAATCTTGCCATTAAAGTAGGCAAAACTCTTATATTATATATTATTATATATATTATTATGTATATAATATATATATTAATGTTAATATATTATTATATATTATATTATATATATTATTATATTATATATTATTATACAATACCAATTCCCTTCAAAAGTCTCTAAAATTCTGTTATTAGAAAGAACAGCAAGATTAATGGTGACATTGCTTTATTAAATTTGAAACACACCACCAAAGGCACAACGAGATAAGAAAAGAGAAAGGAAAATCCCAATTATCTGTTCTTTCTTTTTTTGCTGTTTCTTGCTCCAGGTGGGCTTTTCACAAAAGGGGAATCATCAGGCATGAGGAATGAGGGAAGCTGGTATTGATACTATAATAAGCTGAAAATTTCCCAGGAGACAGAATCTGTAGAAATTTCTTGACACGTTAAATGTTCTTGGACATCCATCGAGATTTTCTTTAAGCATTCCAATGGTACAACTAATAAACTACCAAATGTTATTTCATAACTCAGGCATTGCCACAAACTGATTCTATTCAACCCAATTTGAGAGGGATATGTGAGTGTGCATTCTAAATGTGTCTATGTGTTTTGAAGGAGGTTAAAGAAGACAGCAGTTGTTTCTCTTTTGGAATTCTAGTCCGGAGGCTGACCTCAGGGCAGGCTAATGTTTCAGGAACCATGTTCTGAATCGTAATTGGGCATTCAGAAGCACTGAAGCCAATGGGAGATACATGACATTTTTTTGTATCAACTTTTAGCAAAATTTTCTAACTTCATTTTCTTCTTTTCTCTCACATCCCTGAAAAGCAATGCTCTAGGGTCCAATTTAGAAGCAATATGAATTCTCGGTTAATGTCCAAATCTCTAGAGTTTTCAGGTAATTTAAGAACTTCAGTGATCACAGTGAAAAGGGCAGTCATGGAAAACACCACTATCTTGCTATCCATTTTTCCTTAATGATTATAATCCTAAAATGTTATTTTTCACACTCCTTCCTTACATATCTCACCTTTCTCCAGGGGCTTGGTGTTAACCTGTACCACAAATGACTTTTACCTGAGATCACAGGAACGTTCATTTGGAGCTTTCTGTCAAATAATGAATGATTGCCATAGTTGCTGGGTCTCTTAGTTTATCAAACACTAGGTTAGCTTATTGGCTTCAGGAGTTATGTACCTAATCTATTCCATTCCACTGCTTTTTAAAGTATGAAATAACTTTAATGATCACCATTTTGTAGTATAATTTGGGACCTGTTATTCCCGCCACTGCTGCTAATACCTAACATTTATATAGTGCCTACTCTGTGTGTGGCATTTTCCTAAACACTTTACAAAAATTATCATATTTGATCCTCATACCCACCCTAGGAGGTATGTGCTTTCATTATCCCTAATTTACAGATGAGGAAACCGAATATGTTCCTTTCCTTCTCACTCTGTTCATTAATTCCCTTGAGATTCTTTTTTAATCAATATTTTATTACATGTAAAAACAGTGTCTTAACATTCATTTTTAAAATTTTAAGTTCCAAATTTCTCTTGAGAAGAAAAACAATTTAATATACATATTTAATATAATATATACAAAACATTTCCATATTAGCCATGTTACAAAAGAAAACACAGATCAAAAACAAAACCAAAAAAAAAAAAACTATGAAAAAGAAAGTATACTTTCATCTGCATTTAGACTCCACAACTCCTTTTCTGGGAGGTAGATAGCATTTTTCATCATAAATCCTTTGGAATTGTCTTAGATCATTGTATTGCTGAGAATAGCTAAGTTATTCATAGTTGATGATCATACAATGAAGCTGTTACCATGTACTACATTGTCGTGATTCTGCTCCCTTCACTTTGCAAAAGCTCATATAAGTCTTTCCAGTTTTTTCTGAAAGCATATTGTTCATCATTTCTTATAGCACAATAATATTCCATCACAATCATATGCCAAGACTTGTTCAGTCATTCCTAAATTGATGGACAGCCCCTCAATTTCCATTTCTTTGGCTCCAAAAAAAGTAGCTCTAAATATTTTTCCTTTTTCTTTAATTTTCTCTTGTGATTCTTGACTTGTTTGTTTTATCAGATGAATAGCATTATTATTTTTTCTAATTCCATCATGTATTTTGATTAGTATATTTATTTATATATTGAATCAAAGCAATTTGATTAGTATAGCATTGAATAAATATATTACATTTAATAATATTATACTTTTTATATTATTTAAGGCTGCCCATGAAAAATAAACATTTTCATCTTATTTTAGTCTATATTGCTATAAAATTTGTTGGGTAGTTATACTCTGATAATTCTCAAGTATACCTTGGTAGCAGTCTATCATTTCAGATATTACTTTTTATCCCATACTCTAGGCACAAGTCAAACCAATTTGCTGCTATTCTCCTTATATCCAGTTCATCTCCCACCATCATGACTTTTTATAAGCTTATTCCAAGCTTCCTCCTTATTCATACTTCTTGAAATTCCATGTCTCTTGCTCAGTTCAAGTATCCTTCAAGAGGTCTTTCTTGATTCCGACAGTTGCTGTGGTCATTTGACTCCAATCACTGTATATTTAATGCATATATTTCCTATATTTACTTATTCATGAACATGCTGTATCTCTTTAGTAGGGTGTAAGTTTTCTGAAGGCATAGACTCCATTCTGCACTTGCATGCCCAAGAACCAGCAAAATGCCTGGCACCTTCAGAAACATTTGTTGATTAGTGGACTTCAATGCAACAAATGTGCAGTATGACTTACAACAAAAGCTATTTGACCTTGGAGCGCATTAATAGAATAATCTCTAGAAAGAAGGAGATAATCTCTCTGTCTTTTGCCCTAGTGACATCACATCTGGAACACTAATTTAAATTCTGAGTGCCACAGTTTACAAAGATATTGATGGGCTAAAGAGCTTCCAAAGGAGAGAACAACCAGGATGGTAAAAAGCTTGAGTCTATTTCGTAGGGTTTGGTTAAAAAAATCAAGGATGTTTAGCCTGGAAAATCAAAGGAAGTAGGGGAACATGATAGCTGTTTTTCAAGTATCTGATGGCCTGTTATGTGAAACTTGGATTACATTTATTCTTCTTACATCACAGGTGCTAGATAAATGCTTCCCACTCCCATTTTAGTCTGGAATAAGGGGTCAAAGTTGAAAAGAGGCAAATTTAAGGTCCATATCAGGAAAAATTCCCTAATTATTAGAGCTTTTCATAATAGTAAGATAGAGGATTTCCCCTCATTGGAAGTCTTCGCACAGAGGCTAAAGAATCAATTACCAGATACAGTGGTACCTGGATACTAATTATTAATTGGTTCCAGAAGGCATGATAAATAACAAAAATAATCAGTACCAAATGATTTATTTCCATAAGAAGTACATCTCTAGTTTATAGTCTAATCATCCCTTCATATCCAGTTCTCCAAAGGGGCAAATTGTTCCACTACTGTAGAGAAGAAATAATTCAGCCCAGTTCAACTGGGTTCTTCCCTTCTTGACTCAACTCACTTTTTGAGAGGAGCCATGAACTGTATACTCTTCTCCTAACCCCCACCATCCAAGCTTTCTTAGATGGGAGGGAAGGCTAGATGTGGAGACTGAAGCTATAACCCTGCACCATCCACAGCCCCGGGATTAAGGTTGCCTCCTGTCCTGGCTCCTTCATGCTATCACCTCCACCTGCTTTCCCACCACTGCTACTCACTTCATCACTGCAGCTCCTGCTCCTCCTGCTGAGCATACTGGCACTCCAAGCAAGCATCAAGTGCTGAAGCATTTCTTTTTTTTCATCAAAATGTATCAAATACCAACAAGTTTTGAAAGAGATAAGTGCTGAGGTACCACTTTGTTACGAGGATACTTGCTTACTTACAGATCAGATAAAGTGGCCACCTAGGTCTCTTAGAACATAGAAATGTAATTCTATGAACCAAGAACACCAGTAGATTGATATTCTGTGATCTGAGAGTGACAGGACAATAATATATATTTTAACTATCCATCTTATTTTCCGAAATGACTGCCAAGTTCCTTAAATGTGACTTTCTCAGGATTAGAAAGTCTTCTATGTTCTTTTTTCCCCATTTCTCCACTTATCACCACCCATCCTGACAGTTACATCTCAAGCACACTTGCTGCCAATGACCAGGGAATCTGCCTCTCTTGACTTTTGCTGTCCAAGAATTTTTTTTAGCTAAGAATCATTAAGATTTCCTTAATTCCTCTTCCTGAGGACACAGAGATAGTACCTGGGGAAGTAGATGGCATGTAGAGGATGTGTTATATATGATGGAAGAAGCTCCAAATAGAGGAGGTAATAGACTCTTGTGGGAGGCTGTGTATCTACTTCTTAATCTTGAACTGTCAGGTTCACAATATTTTTGGTAGAATCAAAAATTCATAGGATTTCCTTGATTGTTTAGAATATATCAACAATATATATGGTTTAAATAATTTTTTTTCATTACCACACTGTAAGCTCCTTGATGAAAGGAACAAATATGTTATAGACCTTTTTCCTCCCTTCTCTGATCCCTAGGCACAAGGTTCTTTGTATATATTAATATTGCTAGGACTTGAGATTTCATGGTATAAGAGATTGAACAGAGTCACAGGGACCCAGGTTGCAGATTGAAAGGATATAGATAGATATGATCTAGACTGACTTTCCCCTGCCTCCAGGATTGGTGCCTTTGTGGAGAGTAGGAAAAGGGCTATAAGGAGGCAAGCATTTTTTACTCTTTTGTTTTCAAGAGGAGTGATGACCTTCTTACTCTGGAAGATCACTGTACTTGTCCAGTCCTTCTTCCCACCGGGAGTTTCTCCAAGAATGTCCCAGGTAGCAAACTGTTTTCATGAATACATTTCTTTCCTGACTCTGTTAACTCCCTTACAATAGGCCCTCCATCCACCATTCCAGTACATCTTATCCTCACAAACTGAAAGGGACTTGGAAGCAGGAAGACTTTGATTCCAGTCTCTCCCTTCAAGACTACAGGTTACAAACAGATAGCACACAATGTAATCAGTTTCCACAGCAGGAATTCCTATATACCTTCTAACTCTTCATCTGTGTGAACTTGGCAATCCCTCAAAGGACAGTCCTGTAATATTGCAGCCATGCAAGGAAATGTGACTCCTGAGTGGAAGTGTCCAGGTCAGCCATGCTCACTCTTTTACTCCTTTCTTATCTTTTCTTCTTGACTCCCCAGGATTCTCAGTGCCTCCCTTTCACACATCTTCAGCTTGCTTTTGCTTATTATCTCCTATTATTAGAATGCCAGCATCCTGAAGGCAGGTATTGTTTTTTTCCCCTTATATTTGCATTCTTAGAACTTAGCATGTATTAAATGGTTTAAAAATGTTTATGGGCTTGTCAAATTAGATATTTGTGCTCTAAGAATTGCTTTGTGGAGTCCAGTATTTTCCCTGGTCACTTTGTAGTCTGGCTCCATACCAGAAAGCTTACTCTTGGCCAACTGTGTTCCCTTCTCACCAAATATTTATTATATTAAAGACAACCATAAACAACAACATTAAGCAAATAGTAAAAGAAAAAGCAGGGAGAAGTCATACAGATTAATTTTGGCCACAGACTATACAAGAAAAAAATGAGCTCTGGGATTTGGGAACAAGATGAAGACTGATCTCAATCAAAGAGAACATCATCTCACCTAAAAAGTCCTTTCACGAGTGTTTGGGGGTATAGGACATTGGGAATCAAAGGCATAAAGAGTTGCTGGCTATACCCACATACCTATACCTATTGGAATTTGCCCTTCAGCATCTGTACCTCTCCTCACTTCTCTCTTCACTGTATTTCTACCACACAGGAGTCACATTTCCTTGCATGACTACAGTATTACAGGGCAGTCTTGTGGGAGATTGGCAAGCCCACATGGATGAAGAGTTATAAGAAGTATAGGAATTCCTTCTGTGTATAAACTGTTTGAAGCCTATAGTTTTAGGCTAAATGACTTGCCCATGGTGTCACGGTAGCAAATATGAAGGGTAAGACCTGAATCAACGTCTTCCTGCTTCCAAGTGCTTTTCTGTTTGTAAAAGTAAAATATACTGGAATGTTAGATAGAGAGCCTACTGTGAGGGTCAGGGTAGAGTTAACAGAGTCAGTAAAGAAATAAATGAAAACAGTTTGATACCTTAGACAGAAATGCCAAAACTGAGTTTATCAGCAAGGGACTTTTTTTAATTAGAGAAATATACTTAAGTCATAAATCACTTGAAAATAGTCATAAAGCTAAGACTATATTTATTTGCTGTCTATCATTCTTTTCCTAAAAAGTTTTCTATTTCCATTAGGAAATTAGGAGAGTGAAGTGGATGTTCTTTTCTTCCATGATCATTTTCTAATTTTGTCATTTAATTTGATTCTCTCATTTCATAGCTTTTCAAGTGACAATCCTAAGTTAAAAACATCCAGACCTGGCTTAGGTGAAATTATTATTTGAAATGTGTCATAAAACCCCCATCCCCACAAATCTGCATTTACCTTATCATGGCCAAGGAGTAGCACTAGGTTCTTGTGGCAGTGGTGTTGAATTGTCATATCTGTCTGTTTATGATCCCATGTGAGATTTTCTTGGCAGAGATACTACAGTGATTTGTCATTTCCTTCTCCAGTTCATTTTATAGATGAGGAAACTGAGGCAAATAGGGTTAAGTGATTCATCAAAGACCATAAATCTGAGGCCAGATTTGAATTCACGAAAATGAGTCTTCCTGAATTCTATCCACTGTGCCACCTAGCTGACCCTTGGGTTTTTGTAGGTTGTGATTATCAAATGCCACCTTTGGCAGGTCCAATTAAAAGGAAACAGCTTTAAAGACAGAACTGTTGATAAATTATGTGCCCATCATTTAAAAATTGACCTGTGTAAGTTGGAAGAGACTCATCAGCAGACAGCTGGCTAGAGAGTGATGGATTTTTTTAAATTAAAGTAACTCATGGGTATTATTAACTAAGGCATGGTAATGTCTCATTTGAGGGTACACATACCCACATCTCCCATTCATTCATATCCAATCTTCTTGCTGTGTCTCACACACAACATTTCATCTCCCATTTGCATGTCTTTTCCCAGGCTGTCCTCTTTTGCCATCTTTATCTCTACTTCTTAGGATTCCTAGTTTCCTTTAAAAATGAACTGAAAGGTTTTACTGATCTCATAAGCTACTAGTATCTTCCCCTAAAAATGACCTTGAATGTATTTGCATATATGGATAAATTTCTAAGTTATATTCCCCTAGACAGAATGCACATTTCCTTGAAGGAAAAGATTATTTCATTTTTGTTTATCTTCAGGACCTAGAACAGTCCCTGGATAACTCTCTATTCACTTTTTACATTTCCCCTAGAGAAAAAGGGGCTGCCTTTTTTTTTTTTTGCATCTATATTCCTAACATTTAGCACAGTGATGGACACTGAATGTTTTGTCTATCTGTTAGACACTTAATAAGCATATGTGAATTGATTAACCAATGAATGAAAATCGAGTGTCTTTTGAAGTTATTTTAGAGGTATTTGAGTGCTTTGTTTTACAAACTTTCAAACATTATATAAATTCTAGCTAATGTTATGATCATTATTAGTTAAATAATCCCACACAATATTTTGCAAAATTATTTCTGCATCTAACCATGGTAACAACTCTATTTGCATTCAGTTAGCCCTAAAATGAAGCTATACCAGCAGTCCAAGGGGCAAATTATGATTTGCTAGACTGGGATGGAGAGTAAATCCTGAAGAAGGGACTTATAAATTCTAATTAGCAATTAAAATTAGAATGGAGAGAGGGTAATTTTCAATAGCCACACTAGTCCCTGTTGACTACATAAATGCCTAAGCATAGAAAGTTGATATCCTTCCCTTTCACTGCCCTCCTCCAAGATACAAACATATTCTCCAAGTGCTCAAGACCGCCAGGGCTTGTCTAGATTTGAAGTGACCAGTGCCTTTTGCCCTACCTTAGAAACTAGGGTTTATCCCAGAGAGATTTTTTTCTTGCCTTTCAGGGATATGGCAGTAGGGAGGTTTCCATGTTCTAGTTTCAAAACCATTTTCCAAGAGAAATGGGAAATGGGATGCGAATTGCTGGTATGCAGTAGTCTTGATGCCAAATAAGGATGAATATGCCCCTTTGAAAAGGGCCAGCGATACACAACCATCCCCTCCCCCTACACATACACAAATGTACACAATCACCCAAACCTCCCAATACTGGAGTGCTTTGAGATTATAGGACAGAAGAGGGATGTAGACCCTTATCCTCTGGTCTGCATCCTGAGTCTATTCTTTCTTATCTCTGTGTTCATTCCCTCCTTCCTGCCTAGTTCTTCCTTTTTTCCTTTATGCCAGAAAATTCTATGTGAAGGAGGAAGAGGTAACAGTCATTTTTGAGGTGGGATTGGAAGTCCAAGAGAGTAGGGAAAGGTACTTCATCCCTACCTCATCCCTCCAATCCCATATAATTAAATGGCACAATCTTCATCATGTAAAAGAAACTACATTTTAAAAGTCCTTTATTTATTCTTTCTGAGAAAAAATAGTTTGTCCTTTTGAAAAACAAAAGAGCAAATAGTCTGTAAATTGTCACATAAAAGAAATCAGACAAGTCATGAAAGGAATGTTTGAGGAAAAGTCAGAGTTAAGAGAGCAAGAAATTAAAAATACACTCTGGAACAGAAGATTTTCTTCTGTACAATACTTTGCAAATTTCCAAGTTCCAAATTAATATTATTATTATTATTATTTGGACTATTAATGCTTTTTTACAGAAAATATCATCTATATTAAAGCTTTTTAAAATTATTGGTCACAATTTCACAAGATTTGCATAACTGAATGTGGGGATCATGAAATTATGATTTATTTTTAGTATATGTGTAATTTGTATATTTTATACATCTATATAGCTGGCTCATGTAAAAATTTCTTAGGCAAAAAGGAGTCATAAGTGGAAAAAGTTTAAGAAGTCCTAATCTATATAACGCTGGTGGAAATGTTGTAGTCTACTAAAAGGTACTGATGATCTAGGAAAAATTTAAACCTATTTTTAGAATTCTGTTTAGATTAGAAATATTATTAAAATGTCACTCTGAAATGCATATCACCTGTACAGGTCAGCAGGACAGCCTGACTAAACAAAAATATAAAATAAGACTGAATGAACAGGAGGGAAGCCAGATTATGGTGGGGTTTGAATGTCAGGCTGAGGATCTTGTATTTTATTCTAGCAGCAATAAGGAGATACTGAAGAATTTTTCATTAGGACATGATATGGTCAGATCTATGTTCTAAGAATATCAATTTGGCAGCAATATGAAAGATGGATTGGAGACAGAGGACAGACTAGAAGCAGATCAGTGAAGAGACTTATAGCAGACTGAATAAAGATGAGAACTAGGGAAGAGGTCACATGAGCAGAGAAACGAGGACAGATGGGAGAGGAATTGAAGAGGTACAAGACAGTAACTGATGAGATATGGATAGAGGAGAAGTGAGAGAGGTAAGGATGATTCCAAGCTTGTAAATGTGAATCACTAGCAGGACAGGGGTCCTATCAACAGAAAAAAAGAAGTTTGGGTCAATGATGTATTTGTTGTTGGAAATTGTAAAGGGCTGAAACTCTGAGTAGGTACACTGAAATCAGACAACTGAGCACTTAAGGCTAATTACCCATTGGATAATACTCTATTAGCATATGCTTGAAAAATGGCCTTTCCCACTATTCTGTGCTTGTAGGAAAGATTAGGGGATAGAGTAAGATAAGCCAAAGTCACTTTTGCAGTGAATGAGAAGGGAGGTAGTGGAGAACTTATGTCCATTGCCTTCACTTCTCCCCCAAAGACCAAGAATAAAGAGCAAGGACTTTTGCCTATCCTGACTCCAGCTGATTCTAAGGCATCCAGGGTGCTAACCTGGACTTCACAGGAAATAAAATCAGTTCTGTTTGAGATGTTCTTAAGATACCTGCGTAGTGAGACCTAGGAGATTATAATATCCTTTCATTGTATAATCTGGACCTTTCCAAATCTTTGCAAAAATCTGTAGGTACACTGACTTGAGCAAGATAGATTGCATGTTATCATTAATATGATTTTAAATTATTTCAATGTTTTGGAAAGTCATGATTTCATTTATGTAGGTATTATATTAATGGGGAACATAGTGTCTCCAAGATGATCTTCCTGAATAATGCAGCTGATAAGAAATCAGTATTTAATATCCAGCCCTCTGGTGGTCATTATTCCCCCCCACACACACACAGCTAAGCCAGAACTAGGACAATAGATAATCAAGCTTTCTGGCTTCCTTGGAGGGTCAGTTCATCTACCACCTTCTACAGGAAACGTTTCTTGATCTTTGAAGTTGCTACTATTCTCTCACAGACAAATAAATTTTAAGTTCTCTTAATTCTCTCCTAGTTAATCATCATTTATTAAGCTCTTATTAGAGATAATATCACATCTGTAAAATAGAGATAATAATAACTTAGCATGGTGCCTGGCACATAGTAAGTTCTTAATAAATGCTTGTTCCCTTGTTCTCATTCCTTCTACTTCCTGACTGTATGACAAGTGCTGTGATTTCCCTATTCAAAATGTCACGGAAATATCTGTTTACAAGATGTATCTAACCAATAAAGTGTTAAGTTCATTAAAAGTAAGGATGTTTTCTTTTTTTTTCTTTGAATTCCAAGCTCATCATAGTGCAGTGCACATAGTAAATTTTTAATGAATGCTTACTGGCTCATACTCACCTTTACTGCTTGATCCTTCTTGAACTTATTTTTCTGGCTTAAGTTGCAAGAGCCCAAAGTCAGCTCCATGTAGAAATGAAGCACAGGAGTATGTCTAAGTGATAAAATCATTCACTGACGTAACTCACTCTTCTGTAGATGACATTTATATATCACTGTAAGATTTGCAAAAAATATTATATCAATAGGTCCTTAGAACAGTCTGTGAGGAAGAACCTCATTGTCTGAAGAAAGATTAGAACTCAAGTTTTCCCTGATTCCAAATCCAGCATGCTGTCCACTATTCCAATAATCCTGCTTTGCTCCTCTCCTTATGTAGGTAGAGAACTACAGTCCTTTCATATCAAAAAACTTATCAGCTCCAGTCTATTTTAAGAGGACATTTGAATAGAAAGAGAAATGACATCTCAGTTAAGACTGGTGCTTTTCATGAGTTTGAGGGGTAACACTATTGCTTTCTCCAGTATGGAAAGTCAGCAAAATCATTAAGCATGATATTTCAGTTTTTCTTGGTCATGTCTTCACAGCCTAACTGACTTTGTTTTTGTTTGAAATATAAAATTCCAGACAATTATTTCTGTCTCTAATCAAATATAAATAGGCACACATGTTTTGAAGGCAAATTGAAATAATTTTTGAATTACCTATTATTAGCATGAACAATTGAGAAATGACTATAAAAACGATGAGCTATCTTGACATGAGGAAATTAAGTTGACTCTTATCTGAACTTCAAGGTTTTCTAGGCACTTTACTAACTTCCATCTTATTTAGATGTCCCCAGTAAACTCAGCTACTTTAATGTGCTGTGATGCACTTCAGGATGGTTGATTTGACAATAGATGACACCAGGACTTTTTAGAGTGAGAGAATAGAGGAAATGATATGGGGTTGGGAATGGGGGAATCACACAATACAGATGTTGATCTAAAATAACTTACTGGTTATGGGCTGCAATGAGGCAGAAACCACAAAGGGAATCTAAACACCCCAGGGAATCTAAGATTATTGTGAGGAATGCCCTTGATTTCTACAAAATAAAATCTAGACTCTTTGACAATGTACTCAAGATCCTTTAGAATCTCATACCTATCCCTTTATACCCTTATACCTTTATACCCTTTATACCCTATATCTGCTCCCTATCAGGAGTTCTGCCCTACAGGAAACTGGACTAGTTGTCATTCTCATCCTCATCTCCTATTCTGCTTCCTTTGTACCTTCTAGTTGTAGAATATCTGCCACTTCCATGCTTTACCTCCAACTCTGCTTTCTGAGAGCCTATCCATCCTTCAAGACCTTGTGAATAATTAATCCCATGAAGTGGTAACACTATACTACATGTTTCCATTGGGCTGGAACCAATGACTATATTTTACATAATTATAACTTCAGATTGTCCAAATTTGAATATATTGAACAATTTAAGAAGATTAATTATTAATATTAATAAGGACCTAGCTGTACTTAGTATACTCATAAGGCCCCAGCTGTATTCACAACATTTTCCATGAAATTTTCCTTAGTTTGTTCACTTGGAAAAGACCTTTCCTTCCTTGAATCTCACTAAGCCCTTACTTGTGCAGTTATTGTATTATATTTTGTATTAGCTATTTGTTCCTAGCCCTCCCAATTAACATGAAAATTTAATGCAAAGAGGTGATATGCTATTGTCTCTAATTTGAAGAAATAGAAAGACTGTTAGACAAGGAGTCACAGGACCTGAATTCAAATTTAAATTCTGTCACTTTATTAGCTATATATCTTGGACAAATTCCTCATCTTCCCTGGGCTTCAGTTTTTCCAATTATAAAATGAGGTTGAATGATATCAGCACGTCAAGCTGAAATAGAAATGGTGATCCATATTTTATTTCAAAAGCCACAAATTAACATTATCTGTGTTCTTCCACATTTTTATTTATTTTTTTGTGAAGCACATTCCTAATTGCACTTTATTCTGGTTGGGCAATAAAACATCAAAAAAATAAAAAACCTAGGATTTTAGGTGGTGATTCTGACACCTTTGAGATGTCACTTGAGGACCTCCAAATTCCATGCCAAGTTTTGGTCTATGACTCTATCAGCCTATGATCTCTGAATATTCCCTAGCTCCTACTATAGCAGCCTGAATATACTAGATATTTGATGAATTGGATTACATTGCTTTAGCCAAGGGCATCTGCTTTAGTTCCTCTTATAGGGAATCCAACTTATATCTACAGCACAACATTCACCAATTTACTATGACCTAGGCCACTCTATCAAGTGATAGATTTTCATTTGACCTTCTAAAATATGGCCATTTTGTAAGACATATTTATGTCTCTTGGTTACATGGCTCTATAAGCTTATTTGAAGTTTCCACATTTCCTGAACAATTAAGAACATACAAAAATTCATCAAGTACAGAATACATTTTAATGAAATACCCACAAGAAGTTATATTTATATATATATATATATATACATATATATATATATATATAAAAGTCAGGTAGGAGCAACATGATTTTCATTAAAATGTGTTCATTCCCACAAGCCAATTCAGATAAAATTATATTATAAAGAGAGTAGCTTAGAAATTGCGTTCCTTTTAACTTGTAGTTTTGTGATATCAACAAGAAATGGATATGTTTTGTTACATAAGGAACATTCTGTAATGTCAGCGAGCCAGAAAATTATTGTGAGTTTTTCACAGTATCTCAGGTTGGGGAAGAAGTTCAGAGGCCAAACAGTACAACCAATACATGAAAAAGGATCCTCTCTTCAACATACCTGACAATCACCTAATCTTTGCTGGAAGGACTGACTATAGTGAGGAGAAATTTACTACTTTTGGAGGAAAAGCATTTTGTTCTTTGATGGTTCTCTTTGTTAGGATGGTTAGGTTTGTTAGGATCCCTTATATCAAGGGATAGATAAGAGTACAGATAGAGTCATTAAGTCAAGAAGACCTGAGTTCAAATGTACCTTCACTTACTAGCTATGTGAATTTGGGCACGTTACTTAAACTTGTTTGTCTCAGTTTTCTCATTTGTAAAATGAGTTGGAGAAGGAAATGGCAAACCACTACAGTTTTTATTTTTACAAAAAGAAAAAAAAAAAAACATATCAAATGGCATCAAGAAGGGTCAGACAAGACTAAAATCATTGAACAAATCAACAAAAATCTTATATCAAAACTAAATTCAAGTCCAGCAACTGAAGATCACAGATTTATAACTGTCAGAGAACTTAAAGACCATCAACTCCAACCTTCCATTTTACAGATAAGAAAACTAAAGTACATAGAGATAATGACTAGTCCTGAGCCATAGAGATCCTGCATAAATATCATAGATTAGCTCCACTGAGCCACAAGATTATTTTATCTATTGCTCCCAGTTTTGTCCTCTGGGGTTATACAGAACAAACTGCATCCATCTTCCACATGTCAGATTTTCAAATGCTTGAAGAGAGGTAACATGCTTTTCTTCCCTAAGCTAAATATTTCTAGTTTCTTCAACTGACTTGCAAATGGCATGACCCTGAAGCTTTTCACCATACAGACTACCTTCCTCTGAATACTTTTAAGCTTATCAGAATCCAAATGTAGAATCCAGTTAAACAGAAGGATAGAGATTGCATCCATGATTTTATTGATATGGGTAACTTCCATATGATAAAACTCCCTGTACATTGCAAATCAGCACTATCTCTTCAATTTATTGGCACAAAAGTTGCCTAAAGCAGAGGTCAAATTACTTTCCTGGAGTCATATAAAGTCAGAGGCAAGACTTCAGGTCAACTTTTCCTGACTCCAAGATCAGTTCTGTCTCCATTGCTCAACAATGTCTCTCATGGCACCCAGAAATGAACTGAACAAAGTATTCTAGGAGGAATCTGACTAGGATGGAGTACAATCTGATTATCACCTTCCCATTTCTAGATACCTGGCCTGTCTTAAGACTGTTTACCTTCTTGGTTTATATATCCTAATTTTGATTGATATTTTATTTAGAGTCCACTAAACACCATCCCACCCCACTTCACTCCCATTGGGATAAGCTAGTATCTAGCCATTCCTCCTCTATCTTGTCTTCATTTTCCCTCCATGTTGTGTTGACTGACAAATTATAGCAAGCTCTACAGTATGCTCATCTATGTTTGTGGTAAACAAAACAAGAAGCCATGGGCAGGTTGAGAAGTGCACAGCAAGGGGTAGCACCCCTGACAATGAGATCCATCAAAAGCTCTATTTGTCATCATTGCTTAAATGATCTAAACAAAAGAACCAAGAAGTTTGTCATTTGATTCCCTCACTTTAAGCACTCTTGCTCCTTCAAGTTTTGGCTTCAAGCAGGGCACAATATCAAATTTTTTGACAATGACAAAATGAACCAGATTGTCACTATATACACGTCTCTTTAAATGGAATTTTTTATTTGAGGTTGCTATTGTGATCTTTATTTGGATGGAAAACAACTGTCTCTGTAGTTGGCCTGAAGAATTTGTTGGTGGAAAGTCAAAGCATCCAAGGCTAGGTGTGTTATTTTGTTCAACAGGTAAGGTGGAGCCTGACATGGGGGTATTCTCAGGTCACTGAATTATATTACTGTTGCTTTTTATAAATGCCACAACATGTAAATATAGAGTAGAAGAAGCTTTCAGCAGCTGGTACTGTTTTTATGGTAAAAAAAAATCCAATAAAACCATATCCACACTAATTTTAAAAACATATTTCCATATTAATGTTCAGGGTCATAAGAGACCATGAATAATTTACCTGATGGAAAAGCTTTGGAAGCTAAACTTTCATTTGTTCAAATGTCCTAAGTGGACTTTTATGAGGTTGTGGTTTCTACTAATGGGTGGATTGCTAGCATCACAGTAATCAAAATTAATACAAAAGAAATATGAATTCTGTAGCAACCAAAGATGTGAAAAAGCTATTTTCCTGGGCAAAAGCAGAGTATCTATCCCACCATTCCTTTTCTATTTATGAAACTTTCCATTAAAAACCTTTTTGCCAAAAAGTTCCATTTTAGTCAATGGCATTTGATAACAATTACTTTCTACTCATCGTTTTGTACTTTAATGTCCAGGCTTCCATAATCAACTGCATGTAGTCAAATTAATTTATCTTAATAGCGTCAACCTTTTCCCCAAAAACTTTTCTTGCTGAAGCTATTCTCAAGAATAGGGTGTAAACACAATGAAAGCAGTTGTTGAGACTAGTTGGAGGCAACTCTGTACCAAGATATGATCATTTGTTGCCATCTGAATAGCCTCCAGCACATTCACTCTTCAGCTTCCAGTGAGTCAGAATAATTTCTAATTAAAGTTCAAAAGAGTTTTCCTCTACTGAATTTAAACAGAAGTTTGGGGAAATTTTTGTTTGCTCATCTGATTTTTAAAATTCTATTTATCCTTAAAAGGAAAAACAAAAAAAGGTAACAGCTGAGTTCATATGGATATAGTTAATGTCTGAAGTAGGATTCATGTGATTAATTACCTTTATGGGCAAATAGAAAATCCTGTTTGGCTTTTAAAGCCCTTTATAACTTGGCCCCTTCCTAAAGGGTATAGGTCTCCTTACATCTTACACCAAATTCCCCCCATTTCCTACCACCCCCAAATACTCTTTAAATCAGTAACACTGACTGCCTTACCATTTCCCAAATAACACTTTATAGTTCTTGACACCAGGCATTATCTCTGGCTATTCCCCATTCTTGGATGCAATATCTCTCTTTGTCTCTATCTCCTAGCTTCCCTGGCTTCTGTCAAGTATCAGCTAACACACCTACTTCTGCAATAATCCCTTCCTTAGTTTTCCTTAATCTTAGTGTCTTCCACATGATAGTGTCTTCATTCTGGGAATATTTTGTTTGACATCATTATCTATATGTTGGCTCCCTCGTTAGACTCTAAACTCCTTGAGGGCAGGGACTATTATACCCCTTTCTTTGTGTCCCCCAAATTTAGCACAATATCTGGCTTATAGTAGGTACCTAATAAGTGCTTGTGGATCTGACTTGAAAAATCTCATAATTGAAAGACCCCTCAGGTGATATCTAATCTAATTCATTCCTGAACAACTCTGACAAAATGGGTCATCTATTTTGAAGACTTCTAGTATCTACTAATCCCATTCCACTATTGCATAGTTCTAATCTCTGCAGGTCTTTAACTAATTGCTACTGGCAGGGTCTTTATGGCTCCTCCCTCCTTTAAGGTTCATTTTAAGTACCATTGTATTTCAAGAAAATCCTTCCAATTTCTCTAACTGCTAGCATCTCTCTTCAAATCACTATGTATTCATTTTGCATACATATTGTATCAGTGAACTTTCTTTTGTAGGCATTTCCTTGAGGGCATTTCCTGTCTCCTAACTATATATGTGCATAGCCAGAATATAGGAGGCACTTAATGGTTATTAAGTGATTGAGACCAAACAGAACAAATCTAATCCCCTTTCTACCTGATAGCCAATTTGATGACTAGTTATAATTATGCAAAGTTAGCAGAAGCTCTGATAAACTAATCATTTCATTTTGATCAATAATATGGGGGCCAAAACAGTCCTGCTTTTCTTAGAATAAACACAGATCCAGACAAGTATAAACGGGCACCTCCTTTGTTGATACAACAAAAACTCTATAATTAATAATTGTTACCTTATCTCCAAGCACTGTCTTCTTCTATTAAGGTCCTACCCCAAAATCAAAATTCCTCTAGGAGAAATACAATATGAATTCCCTAATATGAGTGACAATGGGTTCCTACTACTATTCCTTTGCCTCAAATCCCCCTTTCCCCTCTTCATCCCTAGGAAACCAAAGGCAGCTAAATTGGGATGGCCACTAGGCAGCAGATATTCTCAACACCCTTGATGATTACACCAACCTCTATTATACCTTAGACTACCTGTGTGATTCCTGCTGTTGAAAAGACTCTTTAACAAAGAAAAATATGGTAAGCTTGTTAAAAAAAAAAAAAAAAACTCTCCTTCACTTAGCAGAGCGTCTGGCACACAGTAGGACCCAATCAATGTTGATTAATGATTTGATTGTCTGAGGAAAAGGAAAGAAAGTTTTTTCTTGTGTTTCTGTGAAGCCCTACACTGTCTCTGGGAGAAGTTTAGTTGGACAGTGCTGTGAGCTGTCCAAGGTCTGACGCATAGTCAGTCATATGGTGAAGAAATCCTATCTTAAGTTTAGCTAGTTAGCTAAACTTGACAACCTATGTTCTCTCAGTCATGCCTTTGTCAGAGGTCAGGGGACACTAACTGCAGAACAGACAACATGAAGGCACTTGGTTGCCTGGTGAAACAGATACTGAAAGAGGAAGCAGGATACAGAGAGGAAAAGGGAGAACTAGACATACACAACAACAATAGTAACAATTTATCTGAATGATAAATTTCATTGACCACTAATCATAGATTTTAAAAGATTTTGTGAAATGCAATTTGGTGTATTAGAGTAGATCTTAAACATGTATTTCAATAATTCTGACATTTAGAAACAAGATAGAGAGGGAATGAATAAATAGGGTGAGCATAAATGCCTATCTTCAAAAATGCTCTATTTCAAAAATATTTTAAAATTGTTGTTAATGTTATATGATTAAGAATTGATGATTACTAAGTAATTGCAACATGAAGCAAAGTTAATGAAGATAAAAATGGAAATTTACCTACTTATTGACTTCTACTTTCTAGTTCTAAAGAAATCTTGCTCTCTGGGATGAATAATTTTTGTTGTTATTGTTGTTAATAATAATAATAATAATAATAATAATAATAATAATAATAAGAGGCAGTGGGGTATAATGGATAAAAAGCTGGCTTAGGGTTTGGTTTCAAATGGAATCTCTGACATGCCGTGGCTCTAAGACACTGAGAAAATCATTCAACTTCTCTTTTTCAGTCAGCCACATAAGACTAAGCTTCAGAGAAAGTGTCAACCTGTAAATGTAGAAGGAGTTTTCTATCAAAGAGAAATCACAGGACCAATCCCTATCTAACAAAATAGTCATTTGTCTTTAAAAAGAAAATATTGAATAGCTATAATGCTAACTTGTTTTCAAGTAATTTATATATTGGCAAATAGTCAATCACCTATTGAAGAATTATTAGATGAGTAGAGATTGCACATGGATTTTATTGACATGGATGACTTCGAAATATGTAAACTTACTCTGTCAATATACATGGGTACACATTCTCTAAAACTGAGTCTTAAAAAGCTTCTGAGAGCACGGAGAGCTTATGATTTGTCTAGAATGGCACTCAGCATGTGTAAAAGGCAAAATCTGAATCTAGATCTTCCTAGCTTAAAGATCAGGTCTCTATTCACTCCACCACAATCTTTAATCAATAATAACCAATGAAAATGTCTTCAAACTGTATGAAATATTGGACTTTCCTCAGAAGGAAGAGGAAGGAGCAAATAAGTAAGGATTTCCTCAGATTTCTCAAATGAAGATCATCAAGATATAAAGCTGATCATTTGAATTCAAATACAGTCTTAGAGATTGCACCAACAAAACTAAAATTAAGTACAAGTGAATCCCAATTTACTAAAGCAGAGAGTACACTGAATAGTAGTTAAGGTGAAATCTCAAATATGAATAAGAAGAAAGCATTACGGCTGACAGTATTATTCATTTGTATTAATCATGACTCTTTGTGACCCCATTTGGGGTTTTCTTGGCAAAAACATTGGAGTGGCTTGCCATTTCCATCTCCAGATCATTTTATAGATAAGGAAACTGCGGCAAACAGGTTTAAGTGACTTGCCCAAACTCACATATTTAGTATCTGAAGCTAGATTTGAACTCAGGTTTTCCTGACTTCAAGCTCAATGCTCTACCCACTGGGCCACTAAGTCACCTAAATGGTTGATGTAGAACCATAAAAATTGGATAACCTAAGTTATTTAAAAATCTAAAAATCATAAAAATGATCCATTTGGCTGTTCCTGAATAATATGGGCAATAATTCTCCATTCACATTGCATGGAAATGCTGACTAGTGATGGAAGAAGGGGAGGTCATCCTTGATTCTTCTCTAGTAGCTGGACTGGTTCAGACATTTCATTGTTAAACATACACACATGCACACACAAACAGTAGTTTGAACTGCTCTAGGCAAGACACTGTTTAGAGGCCAGGGATGGGAACAAATATTTAGCAATAGCCCTGTTCAGTCAAACATAACCAATCTACTGAGGAGACAGGATATTTTACTATGATTAGGAGTATGAAGATAGGATCAAATCCCTATTCTGCCTTTTATTATGTGATCACAGGCCATTGAGAAATCTATTTCATCATCTTTAAAATGGTGGTAGTTAATTCTTATTGCAACCTATCTAGAAAGATTTTTGTGAAGATCGAAAAGGCTTTGTAACTGTACAGCAGCAAATGCCACTTGAAAGTATTATTGCTCAGTGCCTTTATTCTATATTCTAGTCAGTTGATTTATACCTTAGCTCAATGTACCCTACTCTAGGGTACTTACTGAAGAGGAACGATTTCCAAGCACTTCACTTACCCTGGGAGGAACATGGCATATTAGATTAGATTGGAGATCCAAAACATTAGCTTTACTTTCCATAAAGAGGAGAAAATGTCTTTGTAATTGAATTATTGATAAGTAAAACTCAAAAAGTGAATCTATTCTGACCTTCTGGGGTGTGTGTGTGTGTGTGTGTGTGTGTGTGTGTGTGTGTGTACATGTATACATATACACAAATATGTACAGATATATGTGTATGTGTGTATACATATATAAACTTAGAAAAAACTTAGAAGGAATGAAGTCAACTTTCATATATTGTTCAACACGTGGGAGGTGTTGACCATTTTCATCTTAGGAAAGTGACACTATCATTGGAAATCAGAGGTACCCCAGAACAATCTCCTGAGAGGAAATTGGATTGCACTATCAAACAGGCACCATTCTGAAGAGCTCCTGAGAACATTTTCATTTTCTCCTAAAGCACAAGCTACAAACAGCCCTACTTCTTGGTGAAGAGCACATTAAAAATGTTTCTATCAGTACTGAACTTTTTTTCAATTTAAGATTCAGTTGGGAAATTCAGGAAATCCAAGAGCTGGAAGGCAAAAGGGAAAACAGGTGGTTGAGAAATCAAATCCAGTGTCCTTTTTATTAAGTGAATTATGAAAAAGGGATTGCTGAAAAAGATTATTAATTAATGGATTGTTTTTATTCACTAAGAATATGTAATGTCTTCTCAGACAAGAAGCACCTGCGTAGGTTCCCGAACTCTATGACACATTTCTAATATGTGGAGATGTTCTAATGTGTGAAAAGAATCAAGAAAAAAAAAAACTCCCAATATGAAAGAAAGCATCCGGCTTCTTGCAATGTTATTGTATGCTAACAGCAACTGATTTGGGGGGGCCTTGGCTATGAGTAGACACTGGGGCAGCATTGTCCAGATGGCATTTCAAAATCAAATTTTGCCCTATTCTTCTCTCAGTGTTGACCTATATTGTATTTTAAGCATTCTCTGCAATTTTCACATGTTATTGTGGCTTTTTCATACAGTCAATACCCTTTAACCCAAAACTGAAACAATCTCTTAATTGCTTTTAATGAGACTAAAAACAACTAGATTTGGAGGGCAACACTTCTATTTAAAACACACACACACACACACACACACACACACACACACACACACACACACACAGAGAGAGCACTCGACAGAGTACAGCTTTCCAAATATACTCCATTCAAATACTTAGCAAACCAACAAAACAGACCCACCCCCCCCATCTGTATTCATTCACTCTACTCTCCCATTCTGCATGACTCACACTCCAGTATTGTAAAAGTAACCGAGATATCCGTGAGCACGCTCGTCCCCCCATTTATTAGGCCTCCAAACTGCTCCTGAGCAGCCAAGACGCTACTTGATCCCTGCTTCATTGTGACAAATGGGAGCATCTCTCTCAAGTCCCTCTCCCATCATTCCAGCAGCCTGCCTGCTTGCCACGCCTTAGAGCACACCGCACACACGGGCTCTTCTCTCCCTGACAAACAGCTGGGAGTTACATTTTCCTTTCCTTTTCCTCTGGCTCTCTCTGCAAAACAAATAAACAAAAATACATGTGTGTGGGAAGTGGGGTGGGGTGAGATGGGGAGGAGTGGGGCGGCTTTCACGCACCCTGCACAGTCCTTCAAGAAGGCAGAAATAACACTTCCAGGATCTTAAGCATCAGAACAGTATGCAAGCTTTCGCAAATAGTCAAGGGATAATGACAATGAACTTCTCTGTGTTCCTTTCTCTCGTGTGTGTGTATGTGTGTGTGTGTGTGTGTGTGTGTGTGTGTGTGTGTGTGTGTGTGTACCTTATATTCACTCTCTCCCAGAAATGGGAAGTTCCTAAGTAGCGCGGAAGCCCATTCTTCCTAGACATTGGGCAGATGCCGCGGTTAAGTGGCGGGCGCGCGGGAAGGGGCGCCCGGGCTTTCGAAGCCCTCCCTCCTGTCAGCTCTGCCCTGCCCTGCCTGTACACTCCCAGCCTCTGCCAACCCCGGCGCGCCTCCCTACCTCCTTCCTCCGGCTCACCGCCCCGGGTCTGGTGAGGAGGGCTGTCTCCTCGCACACCACGGCCACGTCCTCCACGAACACGCAGTCGGGCAGGCTCTCGTCCGCCGGCAGCTCTACCACTTGCAGCCCCAGTTTGTTCTTCAGCACCCCCACGTAGAGCTGGTGCTCGCGCTCGGCCCGGGCGAAATCCACCTCGTCGCCCTTGTGGCGCCGGAGCGCGTGCTGGCAAAGGGACTCGGGCAGTCCCCGCACCACAGCGTGGGTGACCCGGCCGAAGGTGGAGAGGTGGCCGAGCGCGGCCATGGCCAGCGGCTGCGTCTGGGGCCGGGGAAGCGAGAGAAGCGGGCGGCGAGGAAGGGCTGGCCCGGCGGGCGGGCTGGCCGGGCGCGGCGCGGCGCTGCGCTGCGCTGCGTTGTGCCGTGCGGTGACAGGCGCCCCCCCCCCCTCAGAAGGGCAGAGGCGACCACGTAACCGCGGCTCTTTCCCCTGGCAGCCGATGAATGTAATGCAAAAAAAGCTTGCTCGCGACCAAAAACCTGCCTGGGCTCACTGAGCATGCCCAGTGCTCCGGACTGGAGCCACGCACGGGAGTTTCCAAGTGCGGATTCCAGGGCTCCCGGTTTTCGCCCCAGCCAAGGAAAGGGGGATGGGGTTGGAGGGGTGCGGGGTATCGGGGCAGCTACAGGGAGGAGCTTCGCCCAACCCGTGCCGGGTTGGACAGAGCCAGCGGGGCAGGTAGAAAGGACCCAGAGGAAGTGCTATCCTGACTTCACCTGTGCCCCACTCCCCCAGTTGCCCTCTCTGTCCCAACACGGGACATATGGTTCCCCCCCCCCCCCATCATGAGTAGCTATAGCCTGATGGGGATGTTTGTTTTTCCCAACCTCATATTGTGAAAGCAAAGAGCAAAGGTCATTACCTCACATGTCCCATATCCCCAGGAGTCCAAACCATCAGTGGAAAGTCCAGGGTGGCAACTAATCTTTCCTTCCCACGAAGTTGCTTTGGCTGCTTCTCCATAAAGAAATTTCCCCTATACTTTACCTTACAACACCTTACCTTGAGGGTGGGTTGGGGATGTGGAGAGAGTGACCCTAATGTGGTATCTAATATGATTCACTGACCTTGTGAGTCAAGAAAACGGGTTCAAGTCTGTCATTGTGTGACCTTGGGCAAGGCACTTAAGCCCTCATTTTCCACTGCTCCCCCTTCCCCCTTCCTCCCCTCTTCTCCCCAGAAATTCTCTAAGACTTTTTACAAAGAAGGTGGACATCTGGTTTGGTAGTAAGCTTCCTAGCAGGTGTTTCTTACATTTGTGAAATCAGAGATCTATTCTCCATCTAAGTGTATTAAAAGCCTGAGCAATCATACAGGACATGTTGAAGGAGGTGGGAATGTTTAATATGAACAAGGGAAGACTTGGGGAGGCAAAGTAGTTGTGCAGAAAGACTTCCATTTTGGTTACTTACTCTTTAGAAAGAATTTCTAATTTAGAATCAGAAGTCTTAAGTTTCAAATCTGGTTCTGTCCATATCTTGGCAATCTTGAGTAATCACAATTGTGATTTGTAATTGTAATTGTGAATAAATCACAAATCACAAGCAGTTTCTCCCTCTGTAAAAAAGAAAAAAAGGGGGAGAGGTATTAAACCAGAAGAACTCTGAAATCTCTTCTGTCTCTAAATCTATGAATTTATGATTCTAAGAGGCAGAGATCAGATCTGCTACTTACTATGTTACCTTGTGCCTCCTTTTGGTGAAATGGGAAAGCTGGACAAGATCAGAAGTGACAAACACCTGCCCTGCCCTAATGACCCCCAAAAATAAAGAGGTAGGCCAGATTAAAATGTAATTGGAAATCTCTAACAAATAAAGAAAATACAATAAAGCATAGATAGCTATATTTTAAAATTAAGTCAATGTGCAGCCTGCAAAGATTCCTATGTTTGGATTAGTGGCCCCATTTCTATTTGAGTTTGATACCACTGGACTAAATCACCTTCTTTAAACCAAATTTTATTGATAATTTTTGTTTTTACATTACCTTTTATTTCTGTTCCATGGAATTTTTTTTTCCATTTCATGAATTCTGTTTTTAAGGAGTTATTTTCTTTTTCTCTTTCACAAATTCTGTTTTTCTGGGACTTGCTTTCTTTTTTCATTTTATCAAATCTATCTTTTAATGAGTTATGTGCTTTTTTTCCATTTCACTAAGTCTATTTTGTAGTGGATTTTCTACAGATAGTGTTTGTGTTGCCTTTTCCAAATACTCTTGCAAATTTTTCATTTCCTTTTCTTATTTTTCTTCTAGCTCTCTTTTAAGATCCTTTTTAATTTCTTCTAGAAAAGCCTGGTATGATAGGGACCAGGTTATATCACTTTTTGGGGCTTCATCTGGAGACAATCTGCCTTTAGTCTTCTCAGAGTTTGAAATCTGTTCTTCTCTTTCCCTATAAAAGCTGTCTATAGTTAGTTTTCTACTCATTTTTTTTTTTAAAGTTAAGGTCTGCTTTTAGGGTGGGGAGGTTCTCTAAGCTGTGGCAGTTTAGTCAATGCTGATTCACTCCCAGTGCTGGGTGGGTGTGATTCTGGCATTTGGGGGTTCACTATTGATCTTTTGTGTTTGTGTTAGATGTTTTATAACTTTTCTGCTGATCTACTACTGGCTTGCAACCAGGGCAGAGTGGTCAATAATGCTGTAGATTCCTCCTCGTAAATTCTCTGCCACTTGGAGTCTGCACTGCCCCATGGAGTCAGCAACTGCCGCTGGCATTTTGTGGTCAACTGTTTGTGTCAACCTGCCTCCCTTCACAGTTTCCTGATTGAAATAGACCTTTTCTATTTCCTCCCATAGATTCTCTGCCACAGGGAGTCTGCACCACCACACAGAGATTATACTGCCTCTGGACTCTGAGCTGTCTGTGCTGGTGTTTGTGATCAGTTAGTTGCACTGGCTGCCTCCCTCCTGTTTCCAATTGAAACAGACCTTTTCTGGCAATCTTCAAAATTATCTTCTGCTGATAATTTGTTGCACTTCTAATATTTGTGGGTTCTGCTGGTCCAGAGCTAACTCAGAGGCTGGATTTTGTAATTAGTGTGAGGATTGTAGAAAAGGTCAGAGAGAATGGTATGTTGTCTCCTCCATCTTGGCTCCTCACTGGAAGTCGAAACTATCTTTTATTTCTGAATACATCTTCCTTCTACTGGGCAGACTATCTTTTGAGAGAAAGAGTAGGAATAAGAAGAAAAAGAAAAAGAAGGAAGAAGAAGATGAAAAGGAAGAAGGAGGAGGAAGCAATTTAGTAAAACTAAATCCTGTTTGGCAGAATATACAATATCTCATACTCATGCCCACAGACACCCCTTACATCTTTGTAAAAAAAAAAAAAAAAAAAAAAAAAAAAGGAAAGAGATAAGCAGAGTACTAAAAGCCAGCATTTATGGAATGCTTTAAGTTTTGCAAAGTGTTTTAGAAATATTATCTCACTTAAGCCTCACAATAATCTTAGGAGATAGACACTGTTTTAGCACCATTTGATAAATGAGGAAACCAAAATAAATAGTCTTTAAGTGACTTGCTCAGGGCCACACAGCTATTAAATGTTAGAGACCACTTTTGAACTTAGCTCTTTCTGACTCCAGGTTCATTGTGCTATCCACTGTGGTAGATGGTAATCAAATTAAGTTTTGAAGAAAGTTAGGAATGCTATAAAGGAAAAGTGATAATACATTCCAAATATAGAATTGTGAATGATCATAAAAATGGGATATTGATTTTAATTTACATTGAAAAACAAATGGTCTATTTTGACTACATAATGTTTATGGAGAGCAATGTATAATAAGCAAGAGAAGGTAACCTGGAACCATGTTGTGAAGGACTTTAAAAGTCAAATGGGAATTTATGCTTTATTTTAGAAGTAAGAAAGTGCCATTCAATTTTTTTTTTATTTTAAAAAGATTTTATTTTCCCCAATTACATGTAAAAACAATTTTTAACTTTAAAGAAAAATTTTTAAAAATCTGTCACTCTCTTCCTCATTCCTTCCCCTTCTCCCTCTATGAAAAAGTAAGCAATATGATATAGGTTACACATGTGAATCATGTAAAACATTTCAATATTAGGCATCTTGTTTAAGAAAACTTGAAAAGAAAGGAAGAGAGAATGAGAAAAAGACAAACACAGAGACAGAGAAACAGTATGCATTCAGACTCCATCAGTTCTTTCTCTGGAAGTGTATAGCATTTTTCATCATGAGTTCTTTGAGATTGTCTTGGATAATAGCATTGTGGAGAAGAGCTAAGTCATTCACAATAGATCATTGTACAACATTGCTGTTATTATACACAATATTCTCCTGGTTCTTCTTACTTCATTTTGTATCAATTTATGAAAGTTTTCTGCCATTGGAACTTCCTGAGTAGTATCATGATATTTTAAGTGCTTTAAGGATATCAATTAGGCAGCTGTAAGAAGAATGGACTGGAGAAGATAAAGACTGAAAGCAGGGAGATAAATAAGTAGATTATTACAGTAATTCAGTTGAGAGATGATAAAAACCAATATTCCTGATTTTATCTATTGCCCACCCAATTAAATGCTCCCATTAGTCAGTCCTTAATATGAATGTTTCCAGACCCTCTGGCAAAGTCTAATTCTAGACCTTTCATGACATTGATCATATTGTCCTCTGGGCAATTTGCTGAGAGTAGTGTGATATAATTTTTTTTAAAAATTATAGAATGCTGAGTCAGGAGAAATCTGAATTCAAATTCTGTTTCCGATACTTAGTAGGTAGAGGATAATGAGCAAATAACCCAATGTAGAGTCCCAATTTTTTTTTATCTTTAAAGTGGGGATGATATGTATAGTTCCTATATCTCAGTGTTGTAAGGAGGATGAAAAAGGACTTTGCTATTATTAAAGATATTCCAATGAATCTATGATCTTATCAATATGGACATTTACTTCAACAATGCTGATGTGGATCTATCAATGCTTCTATGTAACTTTTGATCATGTCCTCTCATAAATGAACCACAGACGTACATCAAAATTTCTGGAGACATTTAGTACATTTTGACATCTCAAGGAAACCAAAAGAGCATTAAGGCTATCTTTCAGTTATCCCTTGCTCTCACTTTGTAACTGATTACTCCCACCCCCACCCCACTATAGTCATTGAAAATCAAATGACCTAATATTTGTAAAACATTTAGCACAGTGCCTGGCACATGATGCATGCTTTCTCCTCTTCCCTTCTCATCACATCTCCAGTGTAATTCATTGTGATGTGTTAGACTGTAGTTGAGTTATAGGCAACATTCATCTCTTCATTGCTTTCATGGACAACATGCATCTTTCCATTGATTTCTGGGTAATTTTCAACTTCTGTTTTCCTGAGACAGTGGAATTCTATGACTGGCAACCATACACTATTACTGGAGTATAATTGTGTTTTTAAAAATGAGCCTTTGTTTCAAGGAGAAGCTGGGAGCCATTAAAGGAACTTTGCAATTTCTCAAAGGGAATGCAAGCTGTTTTTCTCCTCCTGTTCAATTCCTTGCTGCAAACCTTTAAAAGCTTTAAAAACTGAAGCTAGTCTCATTAAGATGTAGTACCTAGAACAAAGCACAGTACTCCCTGATGGGATCTACCTGTTCATGGTACAGCAGATTATTCTTCTTCCCTTAATTTTGGACATTATCCCTTGTGTTCATATGACCCGAGTTTATATGGGGTTTTTGGACAACTGAGTCATACTGAGTTTTCAATCAACCAAAAACTCCCAGGCTCTTCTGAAACAAACTCCTTCAAACTGAAAACTTCTGAGTAAAGCCTGAACCAGATTAAAATGTAACTGGAAAATATTTAGTAAAAAAAAAAATACAATACAGCATAGATAGTGCTAATTTGTGATTTTCTAAGTCAATATGAACCCACAGAGATCAGTTTCATTTGTTTGACCACTGAAAAATACATCTTTCCTCTATTCTGTGTTTGTACAACTGATTTTTGGAAGCTAAGAACAAATCCTTACATCTATTCCTAATAACTTTTTTATCTCTTTGGTATTTTCAGATTTTTATGAATCTAAAGTTGAGTCTTTAAAAATCTGGCATATTGTTCATTCAATAGTGATTTAGCACTTATAATAACAAAGGTTTGGAGATAGAAGGCTTTTTAAACATTCAAGTCCAACTTTCTTGTTTTACAGATTCAAAAAGGTTTTATATAACTTGCTCAGGATCAGTGACATGTACTGTATCTGACACAGGATTTTAACTTAGGTCTTCTTTACTCTGTGTCTATGTAGAGGAGGTAGACTAAATTAAGGGGAAATATCTCCTAGGAAGAAAAAAAATTTTAGAGGTCAAAGAAACAGAGCTGCAGTGTTTTATAAATAGAAAATACATATAGCAGTTCTGGTGGCAAAGAACTGGAAAGTACAGGGATGCCCATCATCTAAGGAATGACTGAACAAATTGTGGTATATGATTAGGATAGAATACTATTGTGCTTTAAGAAATGATGAACTTGATGAATATGGATATATTTGCATTAAATAACAAAGAACAAAATAAGCATAACCAAGAGAACATTATATACAGTAATATCAATATTGGTTTAAGGACAACTTTTGAGTGAATAAGTCATATTGACTATTATAAATAACCAAATTAACTACAGAGGACATATGAAGGAAGATGCTATCCGTATTCAGCGAAAGAGCTGATAAATAGAAGCAGATTTAGAATGATTTTACATATATGTATACGTGCAAGTTTGTGCCTAATGATAGCCATCTCTGGGAGTGGAGGGTGGGGAGAAAGGAAGAAAAAAGTGGAAAAGATGTTTACATGATTATTTTATTAAATATTTAGAAAAAATAGCCTGTTGTCATGATAGATTTGCAGTTTCATCTATCATCATCTTTTTTATTATATTGTGGAAATGATATTTCATAAATTAAAAATAAAATATTTAAAAATAAAGGTAGATCATAAGTATATATCTTATTCAGCTGTTTTTTATTAAAGCTTTTTATTTTCAAAACATATTCATGGATAATTTCCAATATTCATCCTTGCAAAATCTTGGGTCCAAGATTTAGGCATAAAGAACGAAATCATAAATAAATTGGAGGAACATGGGATGGTTTACCTCTCAGACTTGTGGAGGAGGAAGGAGTTTGTGTCCAAGGGAGAACTAGAGACCATTATTGATCACAAAATAGAAAATTTTGATTACGCCAAATTTGCGAATACAATCCTTCCTTTGCAACAACAATAAAATTCGATTCTACACATATATATTGTATCTAGGATATAATATAAGATATTTAATATGTATGGGAATGCCTGCCATCTAGGGGAGGGGGTGGAGGGAAGGAGGGGAAAAACTCAGAACAGAAGGGAGTACAAAGGGATAATGTTGTAAAAAAAATTACCTATGCATATGTACTGTCAAAGAAAATGTTTAATAAAAAAGAGCATAAAAAATAAAAATAAAAAAATAAACTGATGCTAAAGTTCAAAAAAAAAAGAGAGAACTGATGCTTTAACCAAATGAGCCAATTGGCACTTACCATATTTCAGGTCTGAACCAACCATAAAAGAAGTACTGTCAAAAGCAAATGTAGTCACTGCCACATGGAGCTCATGTTCTATTTTGGGAAATTATACAGAGGAGATTGAAGGTAAACTCAGAGAGGAATGTCTCCTTGGGGAGGGGGGTGAGATTTGAGCTCAGTTTTGAAGAAGTCCAAGGAAAGAGAAAGAGAGAGACATACAGACAGACACAGAGATAGAGACAAAGAGAGACAGAGAGAGACAAAGAGAGACAGAGAGAGAGACAGAGAGAGAGACAGAGAGACAGAGAGAGAGAGAGACAGAGACAGAGAGACAGAGAGAGACAGAGAGAGACAGAGACAGAGACAGAGACAGAGACAGAGAGACAGAGAGAGACAGAGAGAGAGAGAGAGAGAGAGAGAGAGAGAGAGAGAGAGAGAGAGAGAGAGAGAGACTATGTATTATTCTAGGCATGGATAGAATGGACACATCAGCAAAAAAGCACAGAGGTGAGAAATGAAGCAACTGGGAGTAAGATGACAGTGTAACTGAGTCAAAGAGTATATACAAGGTTTCAAATAATGAGACTGGTATAATAGGGGAATTGGATGGAGGGGAATAAAGTGGGAAAAGACTAATGTAATGGGATGACTCTAACTAGCCAATAAGCCTAAAGCTCATGACTATGTCCAATGTGTTCTAATGATGCAATCTCCATATGTACTTAAGCTTCTGCAGGTATTATTTCTGGTCTGTTTATCAAGAAGAGGAACCTTTGGAATGACTCCTGAACTAGAGACACCAATGCATCTAAAGGCATCAATCCCAGGAGCTGCTGGGGATCTGGGGAAGCTAACTTAAAGCCTGGGGGCCATGATTCTGCTGCGGCTGAAAAATAGTGACAGTGGTAGCCTGGGTTCCTGCTGCCTGCTGCCTAACGCCCCATCTAGCTTACATGAAACCAAAAAGCATGTGACCCTGCTGCATCTTCCATCTCTGTTGTGTCTTCACTAATTTGTGTAAAAGAATATTGGAGATGGAATGAATTGGGCTGCATTTTTGTGAACCTGGAAGGTCAGGAGGGTGAGCTGTCAGAGACTGAAGAGTCAGAGTCCAGGCCAGAGTTTGTGGTTCACTAGCACATCCCCAAGTAATAGCCTGATGGAATTAGCATAGAAGTAGATGGAAGGCAGCCAAGAGGGACCAATGGAGACTTATTCATTAGCTGGGTCACCCTTAGAAGTAAACTTCATGGGTCTATTGCTTCATAGCTACTGCTCATGAAAGGAACCAACTCTTCTCAGGTACTGAGGAAGGTGTCTGAATGATACAAAATGAGGAAGATGGGAAAAGAGAGATCTAACAATGAGAATGACCTCCAGGACATATTCTAGGTACCCAGCAGAGAGAATGAGGAAGGGAGTGCCATTGGGTTTTAAAGGAAAGAGAAACTTGGAACAGCTGAATCAATCAATCAATAAGTATTTATTAAACTTTCTATATGTCAATAATTGTGCTAATCTCTGGAATACATATACATTCAAAAAGAAAGTCCCTATCCTAGAGGAGCTCACTTTTTAATGAGGTGTAGGGGAGGGAGATAACCCAAAAAAGGAACTTGAGAAGTGGGTAGGGAGAGAAAGGAGAAGGTACAGAAAGAAGCCCAGAGAGATAGGAATGAAGTAGAAGAGAAGCAAAGGAATAAAAATGGGCATTTCCTTAAAAGGGAGATTGCAAGAGGAGTTAGCCAATCAAAAGATGGGATCCCAAGGACAAACAAATCTTCTGTGATGAGATTTCTGAAGAATAGAGGCAAAGCGGGCCAGAATGAAAAACAGAGCTAAAGAGGAGTGTTTTCATTTAAAATGTCCAAAAAATGAAATGTATAATCTTGACAGCCATAATAAAAAAGGGTTGCAGTCCAGTAAATTATGGATAAAATTATTGATTACCTTAATTCCTGCATGAATGATGATTGACCCAGCTTGATCTCCCTTTTGGTTCTAACAACCTGAGAATTTAGGAATACTATGAGCAAAAACAGCTAGTCATGATCAGCAGACAGTAAAATAGCCAAGTTGGCAAAAGCAGAGAGTTGTAATTGGGAAATAGTTGGAATGTTAAGTCTGAAATCCAAGTTGAGGGTAGGTTGTTAAAGGCCTTGATTTCCAGGTTAAGAAGTTTGGGTTTTAATATTAGAAAAGGAGAAACTTTTGAATGGTTTGAGCAGAAGAGGTTCAACATAATATAGATGAGGTACTAGTTGCTTGTCAGCTCTCCATCACAAACATATATATGAAGGGAATACATTAAAAAGATCAACAACTTAGAACTATACTTGTGTCTCACGGACACAAGTACCTTAAAACATAAAAAAAAAAACCCATCTCCTCCCATTACAACCCAAATAGTTTCAGTTCATCCCATTTGTCACTTAAAGATATCTTTCATTTGTATAGTGATTTATAATTTTTGGAGCACTCTCACAGACAACATTTCATTTAACTACAATAATCAAGTGAAATAAATGGGACAAGCATTGTTGTCTTTATTTTAGAGCATTATGGGATCACAGAGTTTAGAGCTGGAAGGGGCCTTGAAAGGTCATCTTGTCCCTTTTGCAATTGACAAAAGGACTTGCCCAAGATTATATTATAAGAGGAGGAATTGAAATAACAAAAAGGCAACCTCCTAAGTTGGTCCTTCCTTGAAGCAGGAAGCTTTGAAATGATCTGCAACCTCTAAGTTTTGGTGATATTGCTCTCTCCTGGTTCTCTTGTGATTTGGCTGACCATTCCTCTCAGGTTCTTCTACTGAAACATTTTCTAGGTCACATCTTTGAGCATCTCCAAGAATCTGCCTAAGTTTTATGTTCTTCTGCCTCTCATACTGTCTCATTGATTAATCTCATAAACTCCCATGAAATCAGTTATTATTTGTATGAATGTGACTCTCAGATCTTCTTTTCTAATCCTAATCTCTCTTCCATCTCCAGTTTCATAGTGTCATAGACATATAAAATTCTCTCTCTTTCCTCCATATTTATATATGCATCCGTATGTATTATATCTATATCTATGTGTCGATGTATTATCTCCATATCTGTATATACATATATTCATATATCTATACATATGTCTGTATATTATATATGCATATATATGTGGCTATGTGTATTATATATCCATATATCTTTATATCTATATTGTGTAACACATGAACACATATGTCTATATATGTGCTGGTATATAGGAACATATGTGTTTATATGCATTTGATGTGCATTATATATGTTTTATTGCATTACATATATCTATATGTGCCTGTCTATTACATGAACACATGTTTATATGTGTGTCTGTATTATATGGACATGTGTATTTATATATGTGTCTGTGTATTATATGTAAATATAATCTCTATAAGTGGATATATATTATACGCACATATATTTATTAGTGTGTCTGTGTTATATATATATGTCTCTGTGTATTATATTTATATCTACATATATGTCTCTGTTTTGTATAGAATATACTTTTATGCATATATTATAACATCATTTTATACATACACACACAAACACATATAAATCTCAAGCACTGAGGAAACAGGGGGTTGGAGGGCTAAAGTAACATTCATTGATCACACAGCTACAAATAAGCTACCAGAATTTGACCCCAGGTATTTCTGATTCTAAATCCAAAATAGATAAAGACGTCATGAACAAATTATCATGAAAAATAAAATGTATGCTTTTGCTTATGTAAAATTAAAACATTTTTGCACAAACATATCCAATAAAGCTAAGGTTTAAAATGAAACAATTAAGTGGGAAAGAGTCATTTTAGCATGTTTCTCTGATAATGACCTAATTTCCAAGAATCATAAGGAACTGTTTTAAATTTATAAAAATAAGAGTCATTTCCTAATTGATAAGTGATCCAAGAATATAACACGCAATCCGTAAGGGAAAAACCCAAGACTAACTATAGCCATATGGAAAAGTGTTTTAAATAATAACTAATTAAAGAAATGCAAATTAATTGTGAGATGCTACCTCATACCCATTGGATTGGCAAAAATGACAAAAAGAGAAAAATAACAGATGTTTGGGAGGCTATGGGAATACAGGCATACTGATGCACTATTGGTGAATGAGTACAACTATTCGGGAAAGTAATTTGGAATTACATACAAAAAAAGCTACTAACCAGAACATTTCCCTCTGACCCAGCTATAATTACTAGGGCTATTTCTCAATGAGATCAAAGAAAAAGGGGAAAAAAATCTTAAAAATGTTTATTGCAGCTTTGTGGTAGAAATAAACTAGAAACTAAAGAGATACCCATCATCTTAGAAATGGTCTTAAAAATGGAATATGAATGTGAGCGTACCTATTATATTGTAAGAAATAAGGGGTAGATGATTTCAAAGACACATGCAAAGTCTTGAATGAACTGATATAGAGTGAATCAGGAAGAACTAAAACAATCCTGTATGTTTATGTGCAGATGAATATGTATGCTTTAAAAATTAATATGATCTTTAAATATACCCTTATGTTCCATTTCTTGAAATTTTCTGAGTATTATGTATCTGGCCAACAATTCTTATTATCCCACAATTTGGAATTTTCATGATTCAAAATGGCCAGGCAATCTTGGTTCCAATCTCACCTCTGACATTTATTATATGTGTGACCCTCAGACAAGATATTTAGCCTTGATTAGCTTCTGTCTTATCTGTAAGTGAATTAAATGACGTCTATGATCCTTTCTAGACCAAATTTTATGATCCTATGATCCACTTAATTTCTGTCCAAACTACCAGACTATCACTTCATCCCACTGAGTTTTCAGCATCCTGAACCATCACTTAAAATTCTGTGAGAATCCAATCTGTAAATCAAATTTACATTACAATTTTACATTTACATTACAAAAATTAGTTAATAGGTATTTATTAGAAACTTTCTTTGTTTTAGGCCCTGTGCTAAACACTGGGGAAACCAAGAAAAAGAAATAAAATTAGTCCCTTTTCTCAAGGATTTTATCCTTGAAGGGGAAGATATTTATAATTCAGAACACAAAACTTTAAAAAAAAAAAGTAGATGAAAGGTAATCTTAGAGGCAATAATACTAGTCACTTAATGAAGAGGGTTTTTGTATAATGTAAACTAATTTCTTAAATAGAAGGTATGTGCATAAGTGCATACTAGTAATAGTTTCAGGAGAATATCACTCCTGGAGTCATTATGAACCATCTCAAACAGTGGTTACACTTTAAATTATTCATGTTCACATATGTGATTTAAAGTTCTCCTTTAGGTCAAATCCTTTTCTTTCAGTGCAATAGCACATCAAGGGTACATCATTTGTTATGTTATCCCAATATTTAGAAGTAACCTTTCATGGTGAATGGAGAGTCAGCCTTAGTATCCTACTTTCGAAGCAGCAAGATGTCTACAGTGGCTAAAACACTGGGCCTGAAAACAGAAAGACCTGAGTTTAAATCTGGAATTGGACACTCCCTAGTTACAGGATCCTGACTAAGTCATTTAATCTCTATTTGTTTCAAATTCCTCACTTGTAAAATGAGGACAATAAGATCACTTGCGTCCCAGGGTTATTGTGAGGATCAAAGGAGATAATATTTATAGAGCACTAAGCACAGTACCTAGAGGTGTTTAATAAATGCATGTTTCTCACTTTTAGTGCTTATTAGCTTTTTGACTTTTATTTTTATATAAACAGAGACATATATATGTATGTATTTATCATTTAGTCATTTTAAGTTGTGCCCAACTCCTTGAGAATTCATCTGGATTTTTCTTTGCAAAGGTCCTGGAGTGATTTGATATTTCTTTTTCCAGTTTATTTGACTGATGAGGAAATTGAGGCAAACAAGGTTAAGTGACTTGCCTAGGGTCACACAGCTAGTAAACATCTAAGGCTGGATTTGAACTAAACTCTTCCTAATTCCATACCTGGAGCTCTATCCATTGGGTAACCTAGATTTCCCCTTTGACTTTCAACCATTCACTCTAGTTCCCAGTGTCCCAATCAACTCTAAGATTCTGTTTGGGAGAATAGTTGTCAATCTGCTAGGGTAAAGAAGAGGGGGCAGAGATAGGGTTTCTTTCCTGGGAATTTCTTAGGTCAATAAGTTAATAAATAAATCTAGAATTAATTGTGTATCTGGGAGTGAAGATGAGGAAGGCATATTTGATAAATTTGTTTGGTTACTAACATCTAAACAGGAAAGAGAATTACTTTTCTGATGTTAAACATTCTCAAGATGTATATTTCAGAATTGTGACAGCCCTCTCTGCTGTTCCTTGATCTCACTGAAAACATGCTGAATGACAGTTTGGTAATAACCAGGTTATTATTGCATATTTCCTCTCTAGGCAATCTCTAGGGGATTTAAAAAAGTCAAAATACATTATTATCTTTATTTAAATATTGCAAGGTACACACTTGAACATACAATTATTATAGTCATTGAATATTTTCACATTGGGGAGGAATATTAAATTCAATTCAACAAGCATTTCTTCAGGCAATGTGCTAACTATTGGGGATACAATGACATAAACAAAACAGTCCCGGCCCTCAGGAAACTTACTTTATATGAAGCACAAGATAGAAGAGAAAGTGAGCCATGTCTTCCTTTCTCACCATGCTACTCTCTAGACTTTTCTTCAATTCTTTAGTCCTTTTCACCTTCCCTCTATGTGTTATGTCACTTTATTAGAATGTTCCCTTTAATCTGTAAAATGAACACCCTAAAATTGTGTATCCTTTGATCCGTAAAGAAGGGAGATTCGAGTCTCAGGCCCTCCTGGGAAGCATATCTCCCCAGCCTCCAGAGACTATGTGAGAGAGCATATTCTCCTTGCTGGCCTTTTCTAAGGTAAATCACCCCATTGACACCCTTTTCAAGAAATTTCCAATTTCAGAAGCCTTCAAAAATGATATTCTATTCAATTGGAGATCTAGGCCTGGGGACTTTGGCTTTCTTTTCAATCTGAAACCGGATCCTCAAGATTCCCTATTAAAGGGCAATTTTAAACTCCTTTGCAGTATGTCCAAAGCAGGATTATGCCTTGTCCCTTGGTATAGCTGTCTGTCAGGACCCTGCTGGCTGAGAAGACATTCTTTTCTCAGAGCCAGTCTCAATTTCCCTAACAGGACTTTGCCACTATGAAGTCAGTCTTCTAGCAAAGCTGATTTCTCATGCAACAATAAACTTCCATTTTTACTACCTAAAACTCTTTGGGTTCATGAATTCTTTCATGAAGAACCTATGCCTCTGACCAAAAGGGGATTTCCACAACTCTCTGACTGCCACTAAGACCCCTTGAGGATTACCTAGCTTTCTCCTTGAAGTTGCCAAATGGAGTCATAAAGAGTTGGATATGACAAAAATGATTGAACTGAATTGCTTGACTGATTGGTACCCATATGAGAAACAAATGGAAGTTTGAAAATTGTCCCATTGTTTTCTGAGGATATCTGGTATGTTCTTCCCATCTCCTCTAGCATCTTTAGCCATTGAATTTTAGAGTAAGAGAATTAGAATTTGACTCTGATATTCTCTTAGATATCATAATTGAATACCCCCATTTCCACCACTACTCAACTGCCTCCTTTTCATTTTGCATCAGGCCTCTCTTTGCCTCATTTTCTCCCTTGCTCAACATGATATTTTTCTTCCTAATCATTTCTGCTGAATTTACTGTTAGTTTCTCTAGCTTGGAAATTCCATATTTTCTTGAAAGAGAATAAGTTATGTTAATCTATGTGATGCTAAGGCCAGCTTTTCTATCCACTACAACAAGCTGCCTCTATGCTTATAGCAGTTTGTGAAGCATATCTCTGATTATAACATTTCCTAGCTAAAAATCTATCAGTGGGTTGCCATATTCAACTGAATGAAGTCCAACCCCTAAAATTGTCATTCAAAGCCCTTCACAATCTTGCTCCAACCTATTTTTCATTTGAATTTTTTCTTTTTGTGCCCCACAGTGAAGGAGAGGCAGGACAGAGGCGAAGGAAGAAAAAAAGGAGAAAGATAAAAAGGAAGAGAAGGAGGAAACAAAAAGAAGGAAGAACAAAAAGGAGGAGGAGGAAAAGAAAAAATGAAGAGGAAGAAGGAAGCTTTTATATAGAGTTTTAAGGTTTGTAGAATGCTTTATATTTGTTATGTCCATTGGTTGGGCTATCTATAGAAGAATAAATTTGCTTGTTATTTCTTCAAAATAGCTCACACTTTCCCTCATTTGTGCTTGACTCACAATATTGTCTATATCCTTGAAAGATTTCTTTTCCTCATGTCTGTGCCAGTTAAAATTCCATTCCTTCAAAGCTCAAGTTTACTTTTTCCTTGTAGATACTCCCAGATAAAAGTTATCTTTCTCTTAGGATCTTTCATAGCATTTTGTATTTAATCTTAGCATTTTTATTTATTGCTTTATGTTAAATATTTTTCATTGTTAAATTCTCTTCTTAATATTAATTGAGGAAATAGAGACATAAGTATACTTGGATTACATAAGACACTTGAGTTTCTTACTTTATGGACAATATAGAGACATATGGATGACTTGCTAAATATTGGTGAGTTGATTGCCTGGATCCAAGAAGAAGTCTCTAGTGGAATGTTATGGGGCTCTGTCTTTGGTTCTGTTTTGTTTAGTATTATCAAATATATGAATGACTGAGTAGATGTCAATTTGATCCAACTGGAAGCTGACACAAAACTGAATGGAACAGATACTATGTTGGGTGACAGAATCAGGATAAAAAATATCCTGACAGATAGGAATGATGGACTGAATCTAATAAAATAAAATGCAATTATAAGAAATATCAAGTCCTGTGCTCAGGTAAAAAAAAAAACTCCACATACAGGAGACTTTAAAGGCCATCTAGTCAAATTTCCTCATTTGTAAAATGAGGACACACCGAGTTTTAAGGATTTAAACAATGCATCCGAATTCTCACCAGCAGTAAATATGGGGGGTTGGATTTCATTCAAGAATCCTTCCTGTGTATGATTTAGAATATATATGAAGAATTATGTCCTATTATGGACACTATAGTTTAAGAATGTTATTGATTAGCTAAAGCAGATCTAGATCAGAATAAATAAAGAGTAAATAAATTAAAGAATTTAAGTCATGACACATGAGGAACAGCTGAAAGAATTGGAAATGATAACATTTAGCCTTGAAAAGAGATTTAGAGGGCATTCAGCTATTTATAAGGTTCTTATATATGAGAAATGATCCTTTTTGTGGTCTTAGAGGGATAATGAATAAAATAAAAAGGGAAGCAGATTTTGGTTCAACATTGCGAAAAAATTTCCCAAGATTAGATTGCTTTGAAAATAAAATGGACTATCTTTGGAATTCACGTGTTAGTGGGACAGTAGTCCCTTGTCACTAGAGGTCATCCAGCAGATGAGCCTTTGTGAAAGATACTTCAGGTAGTACTGGTCTAGTTGACTTCTTCTATCTTTCCATCTCTAAGATTAGACTATTCTATATAATAGAGTTAGCCAGCCATATATCACCCCCCATTCCCAACAACTCACTTTGCCTCTCATTTTACAAGCTAATGCAATCTTTCTTGAGTGTCATCCAGAATTATAGAAATCAGTATCAAAAAGCATACTAAGAAAATATTCGCCAAAGAAATGATGGTACATCCATATGGCATTATAGATAAGGATGCAGTTTAAATGTAAATCAAGAAAGCCATGTTGAAATCATCTTTCATTTTAGAGTTGAAAAATGATTCCCATTCCTATTTCCATAAGTAAGAGAAAAATATTTCCATTTTTATGTGAAAGCTAGTGAAAATAGTGTAGCTCAGGTTACATTCAGATTAGCTAAAAAAGCTCTAAAGAAATTTCTATAAAGAATTATTTAAATATAGCAATCACAAAAAAATACACAAATGCTACATGGGATACCTAGAATTTGCTGGATCGTGTTTTGTTGTTATTATAATTATAGAGTCACAGACTCGAAGTTTAAGTGACCTTAGGTCTAACTTATAATCAGAAGTATGAAAGTATTCTACGACATTTCCAAGTCATCATCTAACTCTTGTTTGAATCTCCTTAGTAACAGAGAACTCACTACCTACCCAAGCAGATCCATTACTATTTGTTTTCCTCACTGTGTGTGCACATTGTCCTTAATTTTTCCCTTTGGTTCCAAACAGAATAGATTCACTCTTTCTTTCACAAGAAAGTAACCCTTTACGTAATTAGAAAATAAAGTCCAGATTAAAGATTCACATTTTATTCAGTCAACAAGGATTCAGTAAGTGCTTACTCTGTATCATGCGCTGTGCTAAGCACTGGAGGTATAGAGAAAGGAAAAAACTGTCCCTCCCCTCAAGGAGCTTACATTTTACTGAGGGAAGAGACAGCATGCAAACAACTACATACATATAAGACACATATAGTGTAAATAGGAAATCATCACATAGAGAAGATAGTTGACTGCAGAGAGGGGCTCTGGGAGGGGCAGTAATGGTAGTAGTCCACAAGGCTGAGTAAAGAAGATGGGATTTGAGTTGAGTCTTGAAGGAATCCAGGAAGCTAGAAGGGAGAGAGCATTCCCAGCATAAGAGAACTCCATGAAAAGGCCTTGACTTGGGAGATGGGATAATGTGGGCCAGAAGGCCTGTATTGCTAAACAGTATAAAGTCTCTTTGGATAATTTAGTCATGTGCTTCTCTAAATTTATGTAGATTATCTGGAAGACAATAGGTCAAGAATTTCAAAGGAATTAATGAAAAAATGCAAATGAAGGTAGCCTAGCTGCACCAGACCTAAAACTATATTATAAAACAGAGGTCATCAAAACCATTTGGTACTGGCTAGGAAATAGAGAATTCAATCAGTGGAATAGGTTAGGTTCACAGAATAAAATAATCAATAACTATAGCAATCTATTATTTGATAAACCCAAAGTCCCTAGATTCTGAGATAAGAATTCACTATTTGACAAAAATTGATGGGAGATTTAGAAATTATCATGGCAGAAACTTGGCTTTGACCCCCACCTAACACCCTATACCTATATATACCTATATATATAAGGTTGAAATGGGTTTATGATTCAGACATAAACAGTGATACTATAAACAAATCAAAAGAACAAAGAATAGTCTACCTCTCAGATCTGTAGAGAAGGAAGGACTTTGTGACTAAAGAAGGAGTACATTATGGAATGCAAAATGGATAATTTTGAGTATATTAAGTTTAAAAGTGCAGACAAGAGTAGAAGGAAAGCAATAAACTAGGGGAAATTTTTTTTTACATCCAAGGGTTTTGATAAAGGTCTCATTTCTAAAAAATATAGAGAATTGGCTCAAATTTATAAGAATTCAAGCCGTTCTCCAGTTGCTAAATGGTCAAAGGATATAAACAGGCAATTTTCAGATAAAGAAACTAAAACCATTTTTAGTCATATGAAAAAATGCTTTAAATCATTATTGGTCAGACAACTCTGAAGTATAACATACCTCTCAGATTGGCTAAAATGACAGGAAAAGATGATGATGAATGTTGGAGAGGAAGGGGGGAAACTGGGACACTAATACAGGGCTATCCAAATATGCATACCCTTTGATCCAGAAGTGTCTCTACTGGGCCTATATCTAAAAGGGATCATAAAAAGGGGAAAAGTCCCTACATTTGTAAAACTGTTTGTAGCGGCCCTTTTTGTTTTGGCAAGAAACTGAAAATTGAGTGGATACACAGAATGGCTGAATAAATTATGGTATATGAATTTTATGGAATATTATTGTTTTATCAGAAACAATCTGATGATTTCAGAAAGGTCTGGAGAGGTTTACATGAACTGATGCTAAATGAAGTGAGTTGAACCAAGAAATCATTGTACACAGCAACAACAAGATTATAAGATGTTTAGTTCTGATGGATGTGGCTTTTTTCAACAGTGAGGCAATTCAAGCCAGTTCTGATGGTCTTGTGATGAAGATAGCCATCTGCAACTAGAGAGAGATGGTGGGGACTTAGTGTGGATCACAACATAGCATTTTCACTCTTTTTGTTGTTGTTTGCTTGTGTTTTGTTTTCTTTTTTCCTTTTTGATCTGATTTTTCTTATGCAGCATAATTGTAGAAATATGTATAGAAGAATTGCACATGTTTAACATATATTGGATTACTTGTCATCTAGGGAAGAAGGTTAGGGGAAGGGAGGGGAAAATTTGGAACATAAGGTTTTGCAAGGATGAACATTGAAAATAAAAGGCTTTAATAAAAAAAACTTACAAAAATAAATTAATCAAATTTGACTAGTCCTTCAACAATACATAGTTCTTCACTAAGCTCATATTCAAAAGTATTTACAGTTTGGCAGGACATTTGCTTTAGCTTGTGTTAATAGGCTCATGGGTAGGAACATTGATTTAAAGCTGGTTAAAAAGAGATAATCTACTGAAGTCCAGCCTCCTTAATTTACAAATGAGGAAACTGAGGCCAAGGAGTCTAACTTGTCCAAGGTCATAGAGATAGCAAGTGGCAGGAGAAGAAACACGTTAGTTCCAAATCCATTGCTCTCTCCATTACACTGAATGTTCTTAGAGCAAAGCCCAGAATCAGTAAGTTAACCAACAAAAATTTATTTAATGCCCACTAAGGTCCAGACACTGGGTTAGGCACTCTGGATACAAATACAACAAACGAAACAATCCTCACTTCCAACAAGCATTCAATCAACTCTGTGTTGTTATGCAACATTTGAACAGAATTTTAATAGGCTCTGAATCCTATTCATATTTTCATAGAGATCAGAATGACCTTTGTTGTTTTGACTGCTATGTCAAACCATTGACTAAGACCTTGCCATCTATTAAAACTCAAATCTCCAGGTCTTTTCTCAGTTAAACTATTCTTCATTTGTGTCTTCCATTCCATATCACTATTATCTAAACTTAATCATCTATGCCTTTTAAAGTGTTGTAACATAGTTACTGTGTTTGGGATGGTAGGGAAATTCAATAACAATGCCATCTGCCAAGTGTGATAAAGACTAATAGCAAGGAAAATGTTTAAGAAGGAAGTTTTAGCAATAAAAAAGTTAAACACATTGCCTCATAAATCAAATTCCTCTGAAAGAATATTCTCCACCCATCATATTTGAAAAGAAATTTCCCAAAACTCTAAAAGAAAGAAAAAGCTCAGTTACTACTACATTATGTAGACAGGAAATAGAACTTATTCAAAGAAGCTGGTCAGCCAACCAGCCAACTAGTCAACAAACATTTGTTGAGTGCTTACTCTTAGTATGTCATTTAATTTAAGTCCCTCCCAGATTACTCCCTTGTTGTGGTGGAGGAGCTTGGGAAGCTCAATGAAATTATGAGTTGTGAGGTACAGTTACCCAGACAGACCAATCATAGTGGAGAATTCTGACAAAAGGTAATCTACTGGAGAAGGAAATGGCAAATCACTCCAGTATCTTTGCCAAGAAAATCCCATGGATAGCATTAAAACTTGAACAGACTTTGAAAAATAGCAGAAGACAGAAGGACTTGATGTACTATTATTGTCCTTAGGGCCATAAAAAGTTGGATATGATTGGACAACTGAAAAAGAAAAAAGCAGGCACTGTGATAAGTACAGGGAAATACAAAAAGAAACAAAGGACAGTCCTTACCCTCAAGATGCTCAGAATCTAACCAAATTGAATCCAACTTTAGTACTTATATTGTAATTTAAAAATCTATCTGTCACGTCAGTTAATTGGAAAGATTTCTCTTTTAGTTACTACAACTCCCTCCATGGAGCTATTATTTCTTTATCTTGGTGTAATTGAAAGGACACAGATTTGGAATTGGAGGATCTGGATTAAAATCTCAGATCAGTCATTTGCTATTTCTGTGAATTCGAGCAAATTACTTTATTGCTTTGGACCTCCGTTTTATGATTTGGAGAATGCAGGGGAAGAATAAGGGTAGGGAGAATAAAATGATCACAAAAGTACTTTTCTACCCTAAATTTGTAGTGGGAAAAAAAGCAGTCAGAGGATCTGGGTTCAAATTCTAGCTTTGTCAGGTATCCTTAATTTCTCTGAATCTTAGTTTCTTCTGTAAAATGATTTTGAATTACATGATTTCTAAAGTCCTTTTCAATTTTGAACTCTATGGTATCACATGATGAATTCTCTGACTCTTTGATTTTTGCAATTTAGTTTAACTGTGTGGTATGGAAAATCCAATTTACAAATACTCAGAGATATCTCAAATGAAGAATAGAAATATTTATTCTTAGCAACTTGTAAGAAGCAAACATCTCCAGACTGAACTCCAGACCAGTCTAGAGAGGTTAATTTCTAAGAGATTGAAATGAGTTATATGATCATGACCAAAAGAATAATGCTTGGAAATAACATGAACTTGTTAAATTTTGATCTGAATGTTATGATAGTCAGTTTTACAACTGTTTACCCTATTTTATTTCCCAGATAAATTAAATCTCAATCTACCTTAGTTAATGATTTTATAAGAAACCATATAATCCCCTCACAAAGAGATTTGTTTAGAGGTAAGTAATCCATTAAACTAAGATAACCAAGGAGGCTCAGTTTACTTCAGGATTCTTCAACAAATAGAGATTACTCAGTTTACAGATCCCTTGGAATGTCTCCAATTCATTAATTAGTTAGCTTCTTCTAAGAAGTTAAATAAAGGTCCAGGAGATCAGATGTTTCTACTAGAAGAGCAGGTCTTTGTTCTCCTTTCCAGAGTCTTAATGATTAACAGACCCTTGAAATTGGGACTGGAATTATCAAGTGAGAGGTTTAAGTTTTGTGGTTCTCTTCAAATCGCTTTCTTGGGAAGTCCGCAGTTTCCAGTTATACTCATAACTCTTCCTTTTTTTCCATTTCCAGTATGGGTAGAAGTTCTAAAGAGGCCTAATTTAGTCTTGATGACAGAAAAAGATTCCAAATAGAGCCCTCCAAAATGGAATGGACTTCTTGAGAGATTCCCCCTTTTACTGGAGGTTTTCCAGCAAAGACTAGATATACTATTTGTTTAGTTATTGGTTATAATAGAGGACCTTATCTCAGTTTCTGGGTTCCAAGTTCTTTTTTTTCCCCAGTTTGCCTATCCCCAAATAGTTATTAACTAATAGCAAGTTGTAGATCCATTGGAGAGGTATTTGAAATAACCAAGTGATAATAATGTCCTTTGTTAAATCTGAATAGATTGATAAAACATTTCTAATGATCTTGAGGATATTTTAAACATACTTTTCACCATCAATCAATACTGAATGAAAAGCTTGAGAATGAACATGGCCAGATTGTAAGAGGCCCTTCAAAATAAATGTGTGTTTTGTCTTTTGATAATTTTTTTTTGTCTGTGTTCAAGAGTCACAAAGGATAGATGAACATGGATGATCTCTGTCACTGAAGGAAATAACCACATTGATGAAATTAGAACCACATTAGAGCCCTGGAATATTAGATTTGAAAATATTCATGGTTTGATAGAGCTCAAAAAGAATTTTGCAGAGTTGACTTAAAAATATATGATAAATATTTTAAACTAGCCAATGATCACTTAGTTTAGCTGCTTTTTTTAGGCTTCTGAAGGAAACAAAATACACTATTAAATTAAACAGATTAACTCACAGTGTTAACACCATAATGGTTTGTTGAGTATTAAACAAAAGCTCAGAATATGAAAATAATAATTACATGAATAATAATGGATCTTATTTACATATTCATTTATTCATTTGCAATGGGATGGTGAACAGGGTTGCTCATCCACTCTTATTCTCTCCCAACCTGCTACTGTCTCATTGCCTATATAGGTTTCTTGATAGAAATATTCTCTCTGCTCTGGGGAGTTATAGCAAAAAAGGCAATTTTTTTTCTTTTAATCTCTGAACCCTGAGCAGAGACAACACTCTGGGTAAATATTTCAATTTTAAATCTTTCTTCCTGGGATATTTGTCTTAACTACCTCTTCTCAACAACATTTCAATTAAGTACAACCAGATTAGAAAATTTTCATGATTAACACCATTTTAAAAGACAAAATAAACATTTAAAATGAAGGTAAACTAACTTTTAAGGAAGAAACTTTCCTTATGCATAAAGAAAAAGACTTCAGACTCTCATGAAGGAACCTAAGTGGGAGAAGAAATAAAGAATTGTTGCTTTTGTGTCTATAGTCTGAATGTGTGTCTGTTTGGGGGTGGGGAGGGAGGATGATGACTGTCTTTCACTCATATAGCATCTATCCTAACATTTCTTGTGCTGTTAGTTCATACAACCTTGTTTCCCAAATCATAACACTTGCTGTTTGTGGTATAAAAAAAATTTTCATCTTTTATAAAATATAATGGGAAATCCCATTATGGATCTAATTCTCACTAATGGGAGGATTTCTAGAATGAAAACAATGAAAATTTTGGGGAGATGGGACTATTCTATCCTAGAGTTATTGAGAAAGAATATAATGGGGGTATATAGTCTGACATGCTACCTAGATTTTGAGAAATAATATTTCAACAGATTCAGAGAAAAGATAAAGTAGGGTCCCATGGACTAAAATGTTTCAATGAAATCAGCCTGAGAAGGATGAAAGGTGTTCGAGTGAAATGTAAAGATACAGAGGAAAATGATTCCAATAAGGAAGAAAAATGGAATCTGTCTAAAGAGACTGATGTAGATGCATAGGGAATTGACCAACCACCTTAGGTTTTTCAAAAAAGAGAAAAGATGGAAGTCAAACCAAATAATAGAAGAGGGTTATAAGAGTGCCAAATAGTCCTGTCAGGAATGCTAAACCTAAGAATGAGCTGAAGCTGGTGAGTGAAACTAAGAACAACAGAAAGAACTTTTTAAAGTTATATTGGTAAAAAAGAAAGATCAAATAAGATATAGGACTTTTGTTGGGAGTTGTAGGATAATGATTGATAATTGATAGGAGAACTGCTCAGATATTTTGTTTTTGTTGCAAAATATCTCTGCAAAGATGAATGACCTTTATACTGGAAATGCCAAGACAAAAATGACTAATGGGGAATTAATATCCAAGATAAGTAAGGACATCATTCAGCTTCCCTTGGTGAATTCAAGTCACCTGGCTTCAATGATATGTCCTCACATCCTGAAATAACTGACAAATGTGACTGCTGGGCTAATATCAGTCATCTTTAAAAGTTTATGGAAAACAGATTGGGGATGTTATCTCAAATTTCAAGAAAGGGAGAAAAGAGAATTTGCAAAGTGTAATTTGACTGCTATTACTGAGAAAACTCTAGAGAATTATTAAAATGTTGGTTGGAAAAGGAAGGTGGTAATTACAAAGAGCATGATTTCATCAAGAACAAGTTGTTTTTGACTAACCTCACTTCCTTTTTTGAAGTTATTAAATTAGTAAAAGAAGGGAAATGTTGTGGATATAGTTTAACCTAGATTTTTAGCAAAGCCTTGTGGGGAATACAAAAGATGTGGATTAGGTAATAATATAATCAGATGGATTCAGAGTTGGTTGGATATTTCAATTCAAAGATTGGTTGATGGTTCAATGTTAATATGTCAGGAGGTCTCCACTGAAATCCCCCAGGGATTTGTGATTGACTTTGTTCTATTTAACCTTTTCATCAGTAAGTTGGATATAGGCATAGATGGCATGCGTATGAAATTTTTGGATCACACAAAGCTAGAAGGGATAGTTAACACACAAGAGTTGGGATTCCGATGTATCTTGACAGTCTTGAGGATTGGGCTGAATCTAACAAGATGAAATTCAATAGGGATACATGTCAAGTCTTATCATAGAATACAAACTTTATCCCCTGAATTTAAGATGGGAGAAGATTTTATAGACAGCAATTGTCCTGAAAGGGATCAGATTTTAGTGCTTTGAAAACTTAATGTGAGTCTACAGTCGGATGTGGCAATAAAAAGAAGCTAATATAATCTTAAACTACATTAGGTAGGGCATCGCTTCCAAGAATAGGAGGTGATAATCCCACCATACTCTGCTCTTGCCAGATGTGATCTCCATGAAGTATTGAGTTTAATTCTGGACATGACATTTTAAGAAAGAAATAAAGAACATCTAAAAGAAGGATTCTGAAAAGTCTTGAGACCATTCATATGAATATCCAATGAAGCCCCTAAGTGTTTTTGGCCTGGAGAAAATAAGACTTAGGGGACAGGGTTCAGATACTTGAAGGGCTTTCCTTTGGAAAAGAGATTAGATTTGCTCTTTTTGGTGTCTGGCACAATGGGTAGAAACTTAAAAGAGTCAAATTTATACTCAAAATCAGGAAAATTTTTTCAATAAT